>NC_048301.1:11331385-11388885 GCF_013100865.1 Trachemys scripta elegans | reverse complement strand
CCCAGGCAAAATCTAGATAGCAAACTTCTAGAGTTCATACTTCACTCATCAGTTCAGCAACAGTCACTCTTTACTTCACATTCTTCTGAATTTTACCCTGCCTAACGTTACCAGCATGACTTAGTTAGTCTGACATGATTCTTTGTAAAACGGGGGCATTATTAAAAAAAAATCTAAAACGCTTATCCACTCAAAGTTCTTCTAAAGGGACAAAGCTAGCGCTCCATTTTCTACCATAGGCAAAATTATGTGTTTTTTGTTTTAATCAGTTCTCTGCCACACAGAAGAAAACCAAGTGATATTGTCAATGAATGGCAACTTTCACTCTTGATTCTTCTTGTATCTCTGATTTGCTTTTAAGCACAAATGCTGAATGTTCTGCTTGCACTCATGAGAGAAGCTAGGACACCCCTTGAAAACATGTGTCGATATACCAGACAGCTATTATGGTTTTTGGTGTAATGCTATGAAAGCTTGAATGGGAGGGAAAATATTGAAGTTGTTCTCAATACATTTTATGTTGGACGCCCATACCATCTACCCACTCTGTGTATCTACACAATCAGGAAAACGTATTTCTGACAAAAGAACTTTTTGCGGATACAGACTAACACGGCTGCTACTCTGAAACCCGTATTTCTGACATAACTCCTGCTAATGGGATCCAGGAAATATTTCTAGTTTTGCAGATTGTCCATTGAGATGATGTTGGCTCTACATAGCATTTCCCTTTTCATTCAGACATAGCCCCGCCTGGGATATGGAACCTCAGGATTTCAGCTTGGGATTTTGGTTGATTAAATACTATTACCATAGCTTCTGGGTGCCCGAGGAATGTAATTTGAAGTAGTGGTGATCACTTGTGTTTTTTCTTTGCTATCCTACATATATAAAATGTACTTTTTTTTTTTAAATCTATAGCTCAAGCAGTCAACTGCTTGAAAAAAACGTAACTGACAGTTGTGGGTTTTATGCAAGTGCTAGCATTAAACAGCATTATTTAAATTTGCTTCTAAATACTTGTTTGATAAGTAGGGATATGTATGATTTATTCATATCACAATTTACTAAAGGATGTTAGCTAGTTCTTTTCTAATTCATACCCTACTGTCACTCTGTTTTTATATATGTTCGTTTTAAAAGATTTGCCCAACGTAAATAAGAACAATTACAGAATTACAGAGCAGGATTACTTCTGAGAGAAAAAAAAAAACCCTGAGTTGTATTCTCAGTGGCTATTCTATTTGACTTCATCATTAAGGAAAGTATTCAGAATGTCTAAAGGGTGAAGAGTGGAGGAGTGTGTTTTCTTTTCGATATGATAGCTGCATTCAAGTTATTCTTTCCTTTACAATAGATTTTACCTAGCTTTATCTTCATAGGAAGCTGCTTTCAGTTGAAAAGCAGGAGTGAATAGGAGTGTCATGACATCGGATTAACAGTACAACTGGATAGTAAATCAAATGTTTGAGATGAAAAAATGTAGAATGTGACATGCATCAGTAGAATGAACTGGCAACATTTCCTGGAGACAAGTGAAAAGATAATATATAATTATCTGTTCAGGTTCTTGAGACCTGTACTTTAATTCAACTTTCAGAAACACATGGCCTATGTTAACCAGTCAATCTCTGTAATGAATCTAATCACAATGTAAAACATTCCTCAAGACTGTAGGCCTTATTGAGTGCTAATTATATATGAAACTGGCCCAAGCCTTTATAAAAAAAAAAAGAAATCCATAGTGTTTTAGATGGACCCGAAATTCCATTTCAGAGCAAATAATGCAAATGAAGGGGACAGCCAACAAGTGCCAAAAAATAGAGTGAACAAAATGCAAATATAAAGACTTAGATATTTTGTTACCATGCAAGAGAATGCTTATTAGTCTTACAACAAATTGCATGTATGGGACAGAAATGACAACCTCTTGTTATCATTCATATTAGGAAATACTTTATTCTTATCATATTTTTTTTAATGCTTGACGCTATTGTCACGTTAAAATGAATCACTGAAGATCATTTCATTCTGGATTTTGAATTTTGCTGTCTGATTTTAATGCATTTACAGTTCCATTGTTATGATTTAAAATACATTGCAGAGAGCAACTTGCAATACTTTTAACTAGGTATAATCTGACTGGTTTTAGTCTGAGACCGCGAGACATTTCATATGATCAGCAATGGATTTATGTTGCCTGTTTAGAAAATAGAAATGGATTTCCATTAGCTTTAAATTTATCAGTATCTAGTCTTTATAAGGAACATTAGTTTGCACAGGAAAAGGGGTTAAAAGAAGGTTTGAATTCTGCCTCTAATATTTCCTAAAAACTTCGTACAAAAATATTCTATGCCACAAAAGCCCATTAAATATTCAAACTTTAATATATGTTCCTCAGTAACAAATGTACAGTTAGATAACACATAAAGAATTATGAATGACTAATTATATTTTGCATATTTACAGCAAAGACAATTAGCAATAGCTTTTATATGCAAAATAAATGAAAAAGTAATTAAGATGCACTAACTAGAGCAGCAATATCAAGTCTGTTGTCTTGCGATTCATTCCTAACAAACATAATAATTATGCATTCATTGTCATATAATTAAAACAGCTCTGTCCTTTAGAAAACTGGTTATTTACTGTATAATAACCTGAAGAGTGGCAGAAGTTCCTCATAATGGTGAGAAGGATAATTAAATATTTTTTCTTGGAGTCTGCTCACCCAGTTCAGTTTATTATCTGAAACTTGTACAAGAAAACATTTTGTCTGGAATTCCAAAACATCTTCCTAGTCCTTCTGTTCAATAGTGTGAAAGTTCTGCCTTTCTGTCTTTATATTGCATGAAATAATGATGCCTTTGGCCACTGTTCACCTCTTCCAGACCGTCCAGCTGACCAAACCATTCACCAAGAAGCTATTCCATTCCAAATAGCAATGAAAAATTCCCCCACGCTTAACATTCTACAGTCTAGAAGCAGGATGGCCTTGCGGTTAAGACACAGAACGGAGGAGATCTAGGTTCAACTCCTACCTTGCCATGGACTCCCTGTGTGACATTCAGTAAATCACTTAGGCCCCAGTACTCTAAAGACATGCTGGATCCATGAAAGAGAGCACTTGCTCTGGTCCCAGCTGCCTCCGTGGCTCACCTCCATGCTGGCAAATGAAAACCTTTCGGGGTAAGAAAAAGTAGCGCCCTTGTGCTCACTGGGTTCCCCGAGTAGCTGCTCTGCCTGTACTCCTCTCCCTCTAACATGCACCTGCAAGTGGTTTCCAGGCAGCTAGATGTGGTACTACATCTTCTATCCAGTTTCTTGTTGGAGCTGGATGTACAACAGATAAAGCAGTTCCAAATATGTCTTTGCATTTCATGAATCAGCAAAAGGTGGGATTCGCTGTGGCATGGAGGGGCCTACACAAGGAGAGCCCAGCTTATCCCCAAGGTAGGATTACCTGGGGGAGAGATGCAGGGGAATCCACTCTACAGGTCCATCTCTGTGTCAGAGATGAGATTTCTGCAAAGGCCAATGTGTGTAGATGGCACACCAGAAGAGGGACATTGGGTATCACTATCGGGGGTTACTGGACTTGTGCAAGTAGTGCAAAGAGCAGAAGCTTCTATTGCAGATCATAGGCTAGAGAAGCAGCCGCAGAGGCCATCTCCATGCTTTGAGGCCAGGTTGTAAGGTAGATTTCATTGTCTTCAGACCCAATTCTCTGCATCTGCAAAGAACCCGATTACTAGGGCTGTAGGTTGGGGATCTGAACTTCACCCAGAAGGAATGAATAAACCAGACCTTTCTAACAACTCTGGTAAGTGATCAGTTCTCGTAAATAAAATTGACTAATTCTGCAAGTACGCGAGGGAAAGCCGACTCAAACACTACCACAGATTTCATAGATTCCAAGGCCAGGAGAGACCACTGTGATCATCTCGTCTGGCCTCTTGCATAACGCGAGCCAGGGAACTTCTCCAGAATAATTCCTAAAGCAGATCTTTTACAAAAATAGCCCATCTTGATTTTAAAAATATCAGTGATGGAAAATCCACCACAATCCTGGGTAAGTTGTTCCAATGACTAATCTCACTCCCTGTTAAACATGTGCACCTTATTTCCAGTCTGAATTAGTCTAGCTTCGACTTCCAGCCCGTGGATCTTGCTATATCTTTCTCTGCTAGATTAATAAATGTTCGCTCTGCATGTAGGTATTTTTAGACTGTAATCAAGTCACCCCTTAACCTTCTCTTTGTTAAGCCGAGCAGATTGAGAAAGATTCATGTGCAACGTCTCAGTGGATCAGTAAGTTCTGCGGTGAAAATGGAGGAATAACTTTACGGTCTGGACTAAATAATTTACTCAGGTTAATATTGCAAGTACGATCTAAGGGCCAGAGTCACCGCTGCATTATTCCAGCCACGGAACGTTTCAACTCTCTATCCATCGTCTATATAGCAAGGTCCTTATATTGACAAGCACCACTGTAGTACCTAGGCATTTAATGGGCCTGATCCCGTGCATACTGAAGTCAGTGGGACAACCCTTTATAAACAATGTTTCACTAACACCTCAGGACCAAATTCTGCCATTGGACGGGGGAGGGCAAGCCCCTTTGAGCCGAATGGGCCCAAGTGTGCAGGGGTGTGAGCGGCTGCAACTGCGCTGAGTTCCACCTGCTAGCCCTATAGTGACCCACTGGGAGTCAAGTGTTGCAATCTGAGAGGAGAAGTTGGTCCTGTGCCGACAGCATTATTACAGTCTAAGAAAACGTCGTGCAGACTGTGGCTTCCTCCTTATAAAGTAACAGACAATGGGAAGCCTTTTTCTGTTCGGTAAGATTGTTTATTTTACCCAGATTCTGTGCCGTCTGCCTCAAAGAGCTGATGGCTACAGTTTGTTTTGGCATGGCTGTTTCAGTGTCAAATCGTACAGATTAGATGGGTAAGAAATATAGGGTCCAACCCCGCAACCCTCCACTCAGGGGGCGTGGTGCCATTGAAATCACAGGGCCTGCTTGTGTGAGCAAGGGTTTGCAGGGCTGCACACGTGGTTTGCGTCCTGCTCAAAGCGTGGGCTCGGTCCTGCTCCCGTTGAAGCAATGGCCAATCTCTCATTGATTTCAGCGGAAGTGGATTATCTCCGTCTGTCTCCGTAGCTACTGAGCCCTTCCTTTTCTAAATAGCTTCGAATAAAAAACGAGAGAGAATCGATTTATTATTCCCGTCACAGAACTCTGAGGGCCCAGTCGGCCTTCTGCAATGCTCCGCACTCCACTGGGACCCAGGGCTGGGTATAATTGGGCGCAGGCTTTGACTCTATGGGGAGACCCACTCGCCGACCATTTTTGCTTGATGCGTTTCAACAGTCCAGGCCAGAGAATGGTGGGTTCCTGTTTGGGCGAACAATCAGGGAGGCTACCAGGAGCCTCTTCCCCACTCCCTGCAGTCATTCTGCTCCGCTGCTGAGGGCAAGGCTGTGTCCTGCTGGCTCCACTCGCAGTCCTAGCCACTCCACAGAGGACACCGTCCATGCTGACACGCTAGAGAGCAGCTCTATGCTCTAACTCCGAGTGCACCCTTCCAGCCTGCCGCACTGGCCACACTCTCACAGAGAGCGGTGGGTGGGTGCACCGCAGTGGGTCGGTTCTCTCTGCCGAACAAAACCCCAGGGGTTGGTTGCTTATCAAAGTATTCTGAAATTATCCAGGCTGACGTCTTTCCCACTCCCTCCCCCTTCACTGTCTCCCATCTTTTCGTCTTCCACCACCCAACCTAGTTCAACCAGATACTTCCCCCACCCCACCCCCAGTCTAATCTCCTGCCTTCTTCCCAGCACAATCCGCTCTCTGGCTGATACACCCGGGTTAGACCCAGTGACTCCAATTCTTTATTCTCTCCCTCGGGGGTTTTTTTCCTTCCTCACTCCCTAATTTTGCTGCTGTTTCCAAGATGAGATATGAGCCTGCTTGGTGGCCTCTGCTAAACCAAATGTTAACGAAGCTAGGGTGCAGTTCAAGCTTTGGGTTGGTCCTCCAAACTGTTGTTTTCTTTATCAGGGCCCAAAAGCTCCCTTCCCATGTAAAACGGACGGAATGGGAAATGATGCATTTTGGAGATGCCCTCTATGAGCCGCAGTTCCAACATCTTGTCCCCTCCGTTCGGGCAAGTCAACCACAGCATGTAAGTAACATGACCTACAAGTACTGCACATGTAAGTAACATGACCTGCAAGTACTCCAAGATCTGCAGGAACGGCCTGGGAATACCCCTGGGCAGGGTCCCCCATTGGAGCTATGTTGTGCCTTCCTCCCTGTTCCCCACAGCACTGGCATGTCTTATAGAAGTGGCATGCTGCATTGACTGGCCTACCACCAGCCCTGCTCAGACTACTTCTATGGTCTGCCAGAGCTTGGGGGGAGGGGGGTGAGTGAGACGCAGGGCAGCACTAATATACTATGCAGACTCCAGCCATCATTATTTATCTTGCTCTGATGGAAAATGCTGCACAGAGCGGCTCTTTTCCCCACACCTCCCCCTTCTGGTGGCCATCTTGAGGCGATACCATGGCACACCCTCTTCCTCCTCCCCTGCCCCTCCAAAGCATTGAGGACTCTCCTGCTCCTCTTCATGCTGTGAAAGCGATGGGGAGCAGTGACCCCTTATAGTGCTGTCTAGTGGTTAGAGCATGAAATTTGGAAGCAGGATTCCTGGGTTCCAGTTCCAGCTCTGCGGGTTACTGTCTGTCCTTAGGTAAGTGTCCTGACTTCTCTCTGCCCCAGGTTACCCAAACAGGGATAGTGAGAAGTGGAATTAGTGTTTGTAAAGTGCATTGAGATCCTGATGCAATCGGCACTATGTGAGTGCAAAGTACTATAATTATTATGACACACATCATAGGAGAATTATATTATCTAATTAGACTATATTCATTTCAACGCAGCAGGCAGAAGTGCCCAATTTCCATTTTAACTTCTTATTTTACTTGCATCCAGAAAATGAAAGTTTCTTAAAATAAAACCAGGTAAGAAAGAACAACACCCCCAACCTCTGTTGAATATTGAATCGTTAATTGTTACTTTATACATCGTCTTGCAGGGATTCGATTTTTATCAGTAAACGTTGATTTCACCATACGCACAACCTGACAAAAAATATTTCCGTCAATAATAATAGAAATTTACAGGGAGGCAAAGAAAGAAAAATGCTGCTTGAGAACTTATTAGAGTTTGACCAAAGGTTATTTACTGTGTAGATTTTGACATGTGATGTTGACAATTTGCGCTTTCACAGTTACAAAGCTTTAACTTTCTGAATTGCAACATCGACGGTCATTAAGTAATTATTGTTTGACCCCACCCCGATGTCTGACCTCGCCCCGAATTTAAATAGATAAAAGTAGGGGGGGGGAATGCGTAAAAATAAACATTGATATTATCTGCTGAAATTATAAAAAAATAAAAAATAAATTCTGCCAACCCGATTTACACAAAATTAGTCGTCAGTTGAAACTTTGAAAGCATGTAATGAAAAACAAGCAATACGTATATGATAAAACACACCAAACAGCATGCAATTGCAGCGACAAATAATGCATACATTCATTTCTGACTGGTTATCCTGGTCTTTTTGGAAAGCTGATTTTGATTTCCAACATATCTGTTTTCTGTGTCCTTATGAAATACCCAGGATCTCAGTTCGGCGTACAATTAGAGGAGTGAAGACTTGTGTAGGAAGTTTGATACTTGACCATACAAGTGCTGACTGTTTACGTGAAAATAGGAGTTTCTCCTTGATCTCAGATGAAATCAGTGTGAAAATGTGTGTCTCCCTAGAAGTTGCAACACACTTTAAAAATGGGGAAAGCAGAATACTGGGTAAAATATACACAGAACAGGCTATATCAGGAGTGTTATTTAAGAAGAATAGATCAAACTAGGCCTGGGAGTGAGTTACCATTAATTTAACCCTGCAGTAAAATCTAGAGGCAGCAGTAAGTTTTAAGAAGGGTGGCCTCCCTTTTGCACCTGCAAAATGAATTGTGGATGCCGAGCTGAGGGCTTCCGCCTCTGTCACCTGATTCTGGCCCTGATTCAGGAAGGCAATTAACCAGATGTATAACTTTAAGCATGTGGGTAGTCACTAAAGTCTCTGTACATAAGAACGGCCATACTGGGTCAGACCAATGGTCCATCTAAGCCAATGTCCTGACTTTCAATACTGGCCAATGCCAGATGCTTCAGAGGGAATGAGCAGAACAGGGCAATTGTGAATGATCAATCCCCTGTCATCCAGTCCCAGCTTCCGGCATTTGAAGGTTTAGGGATACCTGGAGCACGGGGTTGTGTCTCTGAGCATCTTGGCTAATAGCAGTGCAGTTCATAGTTAGAGGCATAAATACTCAGATTTGCCCTCCCAAGCTGGGCCTCAACCCTCCTGAAAATGTCCATTAAAATTAAGATGATGACTTTGTTTTGGCTGCCATTCTCTTTGAAACCATAGAGTTCGTAAAGAGTGTGCAGCAAGGCCAGCTCCATAAACTGGTCTTTTCTTTACTTCGGCGTTTCAAGGCAAAAGACCAATGATTTCCTTTCCCTTTCCAGGGCGCAATTCCCATGCAGTTTCTCTTTCTGTTGCAGAAGTGGTCCATTGTTGCATTTCCCCTATGCACAATGGTCAGAACACTGCTCTAGGCCAGCAACTGGGGTTTCATAAAGCAACATTCAAAGAGTAGCGGAAAGGTGCAGTTATGTTATGGGAAAGAATGTGCTCGGTTAGGGATAAGAGGCCTTTAAAAAAATCTCTCTATATATATAAAAAAGAGCCCTGAAAGTAGAGAAAATAAAATTCCACTCGCTACAAGCCAGCCACATTCTCCTGTAATAATCCAGAAATGAACGTTGATTCTGAAGAAGTCGCTTCTTCAAACTTTAATGCAACAATTAAGTATTCCATTGTCATGGCTCAATTAAATGGTATGGCCTGAGAAAATTGGGGATTGTAAAGTGAGGATGGAATGTGCTTTGATCCTCTTTCCAGGGTTATTGTTTCATTAATAAATGAACATGTCATTTGTCTCACCAGAGGGAGCTCATGCCCTCCAGGCTTTTTCCCTTTTTTGTTCAGGTTTTATAAAGATGAATTTCCAGTGCTCTGAAATACCATGGATTAGTAGTTAAGCCTGACAGCACTTCGGGGAGTAGTGGGCTTAAAGTGCCTCACACAGGTCTCCAAAGCACTTGTTTACTAATAGAGGAAATCAGCGACCGTCTGCAGCTGCTGATATCGCATTACCATTTGGAAAGACAGTAGCTGAGATAACAAATCACACAGTTTTAATAATTACTCCTGCATTCCAGTTTTTTGTTTCCTGCATAACTGCAAAGGCTGGATTTCTTCCAAATAAACAGATAAAAACAGTATGGAACTTTTATCTTTTAATGATAATGACAACACATCATGTTTCACTAAAAGTTTCCTGCTGAATTTTTTTCTGATTTCTAGAGTTTCAATAAAATGTAATTATACTTTATAATTCAACTCTTTTAATCTTCACTTCAAAAACTATTCACAGTTAGCAAGTTTGCTAGGCATGGAGGGCGGGTGACAACGGCAATGGACTTCCCCCATATTGGGCTCTTCATAAATTCTGTCTTGGGGTAAACCTGTCATTGGAACTATATACACAAACTGAGCTACTTTGCATTCAAATTAATACCTAGTTTAATTTGAATGTAAAATAGCTCCATTGATGCGGTTATTAAAAAAAATAACTAAGGCATCTGGCAATGAATGGATGTTTAAGATCTGATACATTTTACAACATATTTCTTATTTTTAATCCCAGATTGAACCTACATGAGAAGAATCTTATAAAATCGGGGTGGTTCATATGTGTTCTGGGAATCAAAATGTGCCCATTATACAAATACTGGATTTGACTTCGTGTGGTTTGTTCAGACAACTCTACACACTGTTGTTTTAGTATAGAAGAAGAAGGGCAACTTTATTTGCTAAATAATTACAGAGACTTATTTTGGGAGGACTGGGGGGGGGGAGAGAAAGAGAAGAATACCTAAATGGTATCTTCCTCTCTCACCCTGAAATATACAAACTTGAAGGTAACCAAAACTTTTCTCATAGCTTTTAGTTTGCTTACAATCAGCCCATGTTCCACTGGGTGATTAAAGAAAGCTTTTTTAAAGCATTACTTCAGAATGATCTTAATTGGTGCAAGGTTGAGCCCTTTCTGGGAGGGGAGGGAAAAGGTTGAATAGCCTTTTCAAGTCACATGAAAGTTTCTAGGATGAATGTACGATAATTAGATTAATAAGTAGCTTAATTTATCACAGCTGAGGATTTCAACAGCCACACATTAGAGCAAGAAAAAAAAGATTAGTGTGATTCCAGTTTGTAAAAAATTGTACTGAAACTTGATTAACCTTAAACACAAAGTGCCTTTCTTTTTGTGTGTAAATTTGGTGGTTAAAGAAAAAAACACTAAAATAATCAGGAAAGTCCTGTTCTGTTCCTTTGTGTTTTCCACTAATGAGAGGTATCAGGATTGTTCACAACAACTTTTCCCTGTGACGTTATTCTTCCTAACATGTTGGGTTTGAACTGAAATGTGCAGTATTGGATTTTTCCGTTCTCAAAGATGTGCTTCTGATGTGGCGTCTATTCTCGTTATAAACAGCTCTGGTCTTAGCCATTTTAATAAGAATGTAATTAAAGTATCAAGAGGAAAAAAGACCCTAAGGATATATCATATTGTAATGCTAAATGTATACACCTTTATGCCACTGACAAAAAACGCGGGGTAAAATGGATACTGCGTGCTACTCAGGTATGGAAAACGACTTGAACGGAAGACAATGCAGATTGTTCAATTATTGACACTGATCAACTATGAGATATCATTTAGTGCAATGTACAATTTGTAAAACACGGATTCTTTTTATAGCAGAGGAATTACTCTGTTGACCTGAACATCTCTTTGAAACCAAATGTAGCAAGTCTAAAAGCAGGCCAACAATTCCACGTAAACAATAGACTTGAGTAAAATCATTCTAGAACTTCTAGCCGTTCCTGAATCTCCTTCTCTTTTTTCCTTACAGAACAATCCCTTCACAGAAAGACTGTGCTTTTTGATGTTTCCATTCACGCCGAGGTAGCTGTGTGTGTTGTCATTATTTATCAGCGCTAACATCAGATTGCGTTAACCTAACCCCCTTAACTCTTGTAGCGCTATAAACAACATTTCCCAATGCTTTGATTAAGCCTGTTGGCACCAGAGTTAGCAACACCCACTGAAGACTCTGGAGTACAGTGGTAAGGTACCTGTCAACACTCCACAGCCACCATCATGTTGAGAAGACCTAGTGCAAACCCAGCAGTGCACAGATGTGTTTCTCCCGAGTGTGTGATTCCCTGGACAAACCACCTCTTTGAAACAGGATGATAGGGGAAGGTTTGTTAATACTCTTCGGCAACTGCAACCAGGTACTCGCAGCCTAAAAATATAATACTTTAATGAAATTTTTAAAAGGCCGTTTCTTTTAATTTTATCTGGCACTTAAGAGATGACTAGGAGTGCTAATGAAAGGGAAAGAGTTGAGAGTGTAATTATAGCCTAGAGTGCATATTGCAAATTCTGTAATGTCTGAAAGGTTAACACAGGCAAAGAGAGATCATACAAATGAAAGTGGTTAAGGGCATTCATGCATTGGCCCGTTTGATAAGATTGATAACTGTAACCACTAGCTTAGGAGAATCGATTTCCACTGTAGGAGAGCTCTCCGGATGCTCTCATCTTTTCTTCTGTTTATATGAAAGTGAAGCTTTAAAGATGTTTTATCATCTAATGGCAAATATGACACACAGTTACAAACAGAATCTTTTTTTAATCTTGGAAAGAAAAATTTAAGCAGGCCAGTGGTTCGCTTTAATTATGTATATTGAACAAACTTAAAGAGATGAGAAGAAACTTGTTTTTCAGCCCACTGAACCCAAGTGCTTGCCTGTAATCTAAAATGGGTATCTAATTATTGTTTAACATTATTTATTTAGGAGGAGTTACGACCTCTAATTTGCCTTTAAATGATTAATTTAGTGTTTAAATAAAGCTCCTTTTATTTAATAATGTTTTCTTTAACCAATCTTCACTAATGTCAATAAACTCTTTGTTTAACCTTCTTAAAGGAAACATTTTCTCAGCTCTGAGACAATTATGAATCACCAAACCCATATAGAAAAATGAGCTAAGTAATTATCTAATTTTATTGCAACGTGGTTAAGACTAGAATATTTCAAATCAGTAACATAAAGTAGGAAACAGGAAATAATTTCCTTAATACAGTGCATTTTAAACCACATGCAATCTCTTTTGAGATGGTAATGCAATGCAGGAGTACTACAACATATTAATAATTTGGCGAACTGAACAGACCCACTTTTATTATAATTCTGAAGTGGAGCTCAGATTAGAATTTTCAGACACAAATTGAGCGGCAGTAATATACATCTACATATGTGGATGGATGGTTAGATTCGAAACAGTGGCCTAGATCCTCAAGTCCAGCCAAACTGTGATGAGCACAAGACCCAAACTGAAGGAAAAGGTGGCTTTATGCCACTTCTACGGTTCCTGAGTCTAGGGCCAGCCGGGGGCTGCTTCAGATGCTGGTGCTAGTTAAAGCAGTCCAGTATCTCTAGCGTGAACTGGGTAGTTTTCAGATTATACCTGATAAAGTGTGTGTGTGTACATGTGAATACCCCTATATATATATAGGCCAACATATTCAAAAGTGGGTGCTTAAAGTTTGCCACTCTACATATACTTAGGGTGACCAAATAGCAAGTGTGAAAAATCAGGAGGGGCCTGAGAGGTGGGGGTTATAGGGTCCTATATAAGACAAACCCCCTAATATTAGATGATCCCAATAATATCTGGATCTCTGGTCACCCTAATACACTTATTTAGGCTCTAAATATGGATTTATGGGCCTATCATTAGGACCCTACTTTTGAATATGGTTTGCATCATGGATATAGTATTGTATATGCTTTATTTATCTTATGTACATGCTCTACATTGGGCCATGTTCCCTGGCCTGAGAAATCTACAAGATGCAATTAGACGAGACAAAGGAAGACAAGACCCATTGCCGGGCAGGAAACTTCAGGAAAAGGAAGTTGTGGAAAGTTATGCGGCGGCGCCGAGAAACCAAATCAGGCTTCTTTTAAAAAAGGGAGGGGTGGAGGAGAGAAAGAGGTTGCTTCACTCCGGGGGAGGCCTAGAAGAACAGAAGCAGGACTCAAACCGCAAAGCCAAGTGTGGGAGAAAGTGACGAAGAGAGCAGCAAGGAGAGAGGATTGGAAAGCTGGTGGAGACAGAGAGGAGGAAATGAGATCAAAGTCTCAAACGTGAGGATGAGGAGTTTGAAAGTAACGTGCAGTGAGAGGCTGGAAGCCAATGAAAGGGTGCTATGGCTGGAGCAGCGGGAGCTGGCTTTGCAGCTGCCCTTTGAATAGCCTGGAGGCAGGAGAGAAAGTAATCAGTATGCATCACACCCTTGGATTGCCAGGTTCAATCCAGTTGGCTCAGACATGATCATGTGACTTAACATGGACATGAACTATTTCTCTTTTGGGTGGCTGGTGAGTAGACTTCTGAACGACTGATGGGCTCCCCTTGGTTGAGACAGGTCAGATGACCATGGGAGGGAAAACAGAGAAACCTCTGCCCCAGGTGACTGGTGCTGCTGCAGAGGAGAGGGCAAAACCACCCTGAGCTGCTTGAGACATTAAAACGTAGCCCATGCTAAGTGCAGCAGCTGGAGGCTAGAGTACATTTCTTTGTCCTCTCTTATCCTTAGGCTTGTCACCTGCATTGTAGCGGACAGGGAGCCTAGTTACATGCTGTTTGTGAGAGCCTGGGCGATGCCAGTGCAACCCAATGTGCTGGAGGAGGTGCTGTTATAGCTGCACGAAATCCTGAATCCTTTAGGGATGGGTGGGAGAAGGTCAGCTGCTAACCCGTTGCCCCAGGGAATCCCCTCTAAAGGGGGTTCATCACCCTAGAGGGCACTCTTTGATCTCCCCTGGCTGCAGCAGGGAGTGCGGGGGGCGAGGGGGGAGAAACAGGGCCTGTGAGGGAGGAGAGGGTGGGCCATGAGCTCTGGTGGAGGGCACCTCATATTGCCCCACCCTGCACCCAAAGGCCAGGGAGCTTCTTGAAAGTGAAGAATCGGGGAAGTCTCAGCCTCTAGATCCATGTAGCCCAGGAGTAGGGGCAGAGACAGAGGGAGGAATGCAGAGGAATCTCATTGAGTTTCCTTACCTCAAATAATTAGTCCTGTAGCTCAAGTGGCAGAGTTCTGGGTTGAGGATCTGAAGGTGCACGGTTCAGAAAACCTGCTGATGGACAACATGTGGTGTCTTTATTACAGGCAGGACTGGCAGCTCCCTCTGTCATTAAGGTTGCCCAACGTTTCCCATTATAAGACCCTTTTTTCAGTTGCTTATAACTTCACCAAACTGTAGCTGTTGAGGTGGAAATTCTCCACACCGGGGGTCTACCTTGGGCTGAAAGTTTATGGAAAGTTTCAGCCATAATGTTTGAGCAATTTCTAAGAACAGGCTGTGGGGCGGGAGAGGAATACATCATTTTTGCAACCACTTTGATGAGAAGCTCTAGCACCCTGATACTTTGGATTAGGGCCAGGAAACATGTTGGGGGTAAGTGGGTTCCCCTAGTGTCATGGGTGTGCCTTTGGCTATCTCTGTGAAAATTTGCTCAAATTTGGCCAAGTTACAAGCCTCCAAACAATCTCACTTTGCACATGCTCAGTAGAGGCTCATTTGAGCTTGGTAGCGAAATTCTCCAAAGAGTTTGTCCTCACTGAGCATGCTCTGTCCCACTGCACATGCACCATCCCCACTGAGAAGCTGCAGCCAAGGCTGGTAGCAGCTGAGCAGAAGTATCTCTGCAATTTGCACTGGACAGCAGAGCTGAGAGCAGAGAGACTGTCTCTCCTGTGCGCTCAATGCACCATGCCGAGGCAGGGGGAAGGAGAAGGTGGAGGCAGCCTGACTGGAATGCAGAGGGGTGAAGAATAGGGGAGAGGAGGCTGCAGGAGCTGGCAGGGTGATGGTGGGTGGAGAGGAGCAGAGAGGGGAGCGGGTCGGAGCTAGGTTGGGTGGGTGGATAGGAACAGAGTGGGGAGGAGTGGAAGCCAGGAGGACGTTGTGGGTGGATAGGAGCTGAGGGGAGAGAGAGAAATGGGGGCAGGAGCAAAGGGGGGAGGTAAGGAAGGAGAGGGGGGTCAACTGAAATAATGGTATGTGGTCCTGCAGTTAGGCAGTATCATGTTGCATACACACAGGAGAGCAGAGTTAAATTTCTATGGACATCCTGAATTCTGCCATTTCCTGACTTTGGAGTGCTTGACTTTCAACCTTAAAGTCATTCTTTTAAATTTTCCCCAGGTCGGGTGGGGATGTTTGTTTGGTTTGGGATGTAAACGAATAAACAGAAAGCTCAGTGCTTAGGGCTCTGCACCTGGGTTCAGTTCCCACCTCCACCACAGACTCCCTGTGTGCTCCTTGAACAAGTCATGTAGGGTGAGATTCGCAAGAGTATTTAGGCACCCAAATCCCTGGGCGTTAAGAGTCTAAGTATCTTTGTGAAGCATCTTGGTGATGAGGGCCATATGAGTAACTAGATAGATGTAGATATTTCACAACCAGACTACTCAGGTAAAATTCCCATTGAAATCAATGGGTTACACCTGAGGACCTGCCTTGGATTTGGTGGGAGTTGCAGATATCCAGGTACCTCTCAGCATTTAGCCCAAGAGAGTTTTGCTTGAGTAAATGCTTTAGGATTTGGTTCAGTTTCCAGCAATTCAGTTATTAATTGTCCTTCCTCTGAGGAGCCAACAAGGGTCCAATCCATGCAGGTGCTGAGCACATCCTGTCAGGTTCTGAGCGCCATCAACACCCATTGAAGTGGTAGAACATCCTGAGACTTTAAAAAATAATAATTAGTGGGCTTTTTTTATTTACAATTTGGTTTCTGAGCCTTTCAGGTGCACTCGAGTCGTGGTTTTAAGCTTTTCCTCACAACCTCGATGAAAGCTGAGATTCTCACATATTCACATGACTCCAGGAGCCAGGATTCGAAGAAATACATCAAATATCATGAGAAAAGTTGAGCAGAGAACTGAGCCTCCAGTCCAAAGCCAGCAGCAAAGTTGGGAATGGAAGCTAGAGATTGGACCAAGCAGAGGAGACTGGAACCAGGTACCTTCCCATTAAGAGCTACCACATGAGGTTTTTCACCATCGGCGGGGACCACTTGTGCGGCAGGAGCCTGCCAAGACCGAGCTGCCTGAAAGCACTTGTGTGCACATTATGGAAGTTCCATCTTCTCCATAGGAAGCACTTCCTTGCCCTGCAGTTTGGGTTTTTCTCCCATCCATAGTTGGGTGTGAGATATAGGAAAATGTGTGTTCAGTGGAGAGCCGTTTGCTTAATGGTACGTGTACTGCTGTTGCATTGGGTGTCAATGCAAGGTCAATGGGAAATCATCATCATGCAGGGATCAATTCCTGGCCCTCCACTATTTAACCTTTTTATCAATGACCCGGAAGAAAACACTGGTAAAGTTCCGTGGCCTGTGTTCTACAGGAGGTCAGACTAGATGATCGCAATGGTCCCTTCTGACCTTGGAATCCATGCCTGAGCACTCTATATAGCTGAGGGACGCCTGTCCCCTTTTGCAGCTGGCCCAAATAAGCCACAGCACCGATGCAGATAATTAAAGACCTTTGGCCACCACTTTATTAGCAGATTAAATTTAGCTGGAAAGTAGGATGTTGCTCAGCAGCATCCCAGGTCATAGAATCATAGAATATCAGGGTTGAAAGGGACCTCAGGAGGTCATCTAGTCCAACCCCCTGCTCAAAGCAGGACCAACCCCAACTAAATCATCCCAGCCAGGGCTTTGTCATGCCAGGCTTTAAAAACCTCTAAGGAAGGAGATTCCACCACCTCCCTAGGTAACGCATTCCAGTGCTTCACCATCCTCCTAGTGAAAAATTTTTTCCTAAGATCCAACCTAAACCTCCCTCACGGCAACTTGAGACCATTACTCCTTGTTCTGTCCAAGTGGTCCTATGAACCCCACATAGACACTAACTGCCATGGGGCACAACTATGCCCTACTTTTCAGAGGTGGACAATGGTAAGATAACCCCACTCTTCATCCCTTCCCTGTGGAAGGAAGTAGGCCCTTTGCCATGCCTGTACTGGGTACTAAGCCCTGTCCCCATCACCAGAGTCACCACCAGCAGCCCTAGCCAGTCCAAACCTGCATTTGGTGTACTAGAGAGGCCAATTAGCGAGGGATTCTACAACAGGAACATCAGCGTTGAACAGGATCATTCCCCACTACCTAATACTGATATTTGTAATATTCCATCCTCACCTAGCTCTTTATGGGAGTATTTGAGACCACACAACAACAGGGTCTGGATAATGCCATCTCGACAACCAGATGTCCCTTTTAACCCTAACCCGCAAACTAACCTCTTTGTAAGTAATGCAGTCGTTGCCCACAAAGCGAATGATAAGGACCTGTGGTGCCCAGAAGTCCCTTCCAAGGCTAGCAATGATGGGATGAGCAGCTTCCATAGCAACCCCTTGATGCTTTGCCAGAACATCTGGAACTTAGAGGCTCTGAATCCAGCTGTGTGCCTTGCCCCGGGCTCTCTGTGTGCTTCTGTTCCCAATGAAATGCAGCTGTGCCCACTGATCCGGATGTTCACAGAGGAATCCAACTCTCACAGTCCCTGGGTAAAAGGGGAATAAAAGGCTATAAGCAATTACCTGGCACAAAACCTCTAGGTTGTCACCTCTACTCAGCCCTTTGGATCCTGGCATATGATGAGAAGCAATCCAAGCACCATCTCAGTTGTGTCTGGGTGCCTGATACATACAGCCAATGGTGGCAATAGCCCTGGCTGCCTCCGGGCAGCATGAGTGTGCGTCATACTTCTCTCAACACAGCCATCACAGGCTAGTCCCTTTGTTAAAAAGCCTATAAACCAGCAGGCAACCATCCCTGTGCACAACCAATTGCCCTTTGCCCACTAAGTGTAGAGAGAGGTGCCAGGATAAATTGCCCTACCCCATCTTTCTCATCTTTGGATGAGGAGACAGCCGTTGCCTGACCGGCAAGACCACAAATTGAGCAATCTAGACTTCTGGCAAGGCCATCGGTAGCCCTTGTTCCTATGAGAAAGAAAAGAAACTGAAGAAACAGCCCCAATAACTTCTCCCGAGTCTCTGGGGCCGCTGATTTTTCTAGCGAGCCACGCAAGATCTGAGTTGTCGAAAGTCCAAGGGACTTTGAGAATTTGGAGCCAGCCCTTGCGACTTGTCTATATGGAAACAAGATAAAGGCATCCTCTATGCTGCTGCTCATTCCTGTGACGTGCCTTGTAATAAAATAGGAACAGAACCAGGGTCACCACAGGGCAGAAAGTAATATTATGGGAGCTGGCAGGAAAATGCCGTTTGACCTCGCGTAGGCCACCTGCAGACCTGTCACTAGGTCAAAATAATATTGAATACTAATGAACTAGGCAACAGGGAAAGCTATTTTAGGTCACACGATGCTCAGATACCATAGTGATGGGGGCATAGAAAAACCTAGACAGAATAGTTAAAGATAGATGATCCAATCGCGGCCATTCTGATTCTGTGTTGCCCTCAAAGAAAATAAAGGGAAAGCAAGCTGGAAACTTTGTTCTTGTTTGTTTACTAGAACAACTTGGAAATCATGTGTGGTAAATTCTCCCCTTCCCTCTCCTCCCATGCTGAAATGATTGTTTGAGCCGTAAAATACAGTGAAATTTCATTTGCAGCATACAGCATTGGGGAAGTAGATTTTCTTATGCAGGGGAAGAGAATTATGGTTGGCTAGTCTCTAATACAGCTTAGCTGCGATTACATAGAACACAGAAGTTAGTTACCGTCAAAGATTTTAATGCCAGAAGGGACCATTATGATCATCTAGTCTCACCTACGCCATAGACCCTCGCCCAGCGATTCCTGCATCAAGCCTATCGCTTGTAGTTCAACTACAAGTGAGGTTCTTACCCACGAAAGCTTATGCTCCCAATACTTCTGTTAGTCTCAAAGGTGCCACAGGACCCTCTGTTGCTAACTACAGCAGTGTTTCTCAAACTGGGATCGCTGCTTGTGTAGGGAAAGCCCCTGGCAGGCCGGGCTGGTTTGTTTACCTGCCCCGTCTGCAGGTGCTGCCGATCGCGGCTCCCACTGGCCGCAGTTCGCTGCTGCAGGCCAATGGGAGCTGCTGGAAGCGGCGGCCAGTACGTCCCAGTACTTGTAAAATCATCATATAAATAAAATCAGGTGAAATGTGTACCTTGAGGCACACACCTTCTGCATAACAGGAATATAACATCGATTCCCAGAGACTGGGTTCGTATTGAACCTTTTTCCTGTACTGTATCATTATTGGCTTATAGCAGTAAACCTGACTGACATTGGTTATTTGGTCTCATGGGTATACTTCATAACAAACCAAAGTGTGATCAAGCAATTGACCATACCATTTTATCGACGGCAGCCTCATTATTCCAACATATTCTGGGCTGTTCTAGAGTTTGGCCATTAAGTTCCCTGCATCAGATTGAGATATGAGTAAAGCAAAAGACATGGATGCCTTGCACTTTTAGCAGTGCAACGCATCTATTTACACAAGACTGGATGATATTTTACAAACTTATACTTGATGCTGGTTTAAAAGTTGCTATACTTTAAAAATTAGAGTAGGAATAATAATAATACTTAACTTTTATAGTGCTTTTCATCAGCAGATTACAAAGCACTTTACAAAGGGGATCAGTTTCATTAAACCCATTTTACAGATGGGAAAACAGAGCCACACAACAGTGAAGTAGCTTGCCTAAAGTCGCCCTGCTTGCTAGTGGTAGAGGTAAGAATAGAACCCCAGTCTTTTGAGTCCCCATCTAGTGCTTTATCTGCTAGGCCACACAGCCTCTCCTTAGCACTTCCTTAATGTTTTACATCATCCTACTTTGCTTTTTCATTTCTGTGTTTTAACTTAGGATATGTCTACACTAGAATTGTAAATCAACCTATATTCCCAGCCGCTCCTGCCATGAAATTGACAAGACAGCCAGCAGCCGAGATTAGAGACTATACAGACTGCGTCGCCCTAACCACAGCGACAGAAGCCCTACGCCTCCCGTGGAGGTGGAGTTATTATGTTGCTGTAGCAGGGCACTTACATCGGCAGGAGGAAGTCTGTAGTGTAGACACTTTAGGTTGGCATAAGTTGCCTTACGTTGACCTAACTGTGTAGTGTAGACCAGCCCTTAGCCTTGCAAAATTCTACTGCCCTGCTAGAATGGTGGCAAGCAATATTGATTGATGAATGAATAAAATATCATTTTCCCACTACCATCTTTCTATTAGTAAAGGGTTGGTGCGTGGATTTTGTGGCTGGGCTGTTACATTTTCATTTTAATTATTATCGTTATATGTATCGCACTAGTGCCTAGGAGCCCAATCACAGACCAGGACCCGATTGTGCTGGGTGCTGTATGAACACAAAAAGACTATCTTTACCCCAAGACCTTACGAAGTTGCAAGGCTGTTTTAAGTAAGTTTTTTCCCCTATCTCCAGATAGTTAATTCATGTTTATAAAGTAGAGCCTGCATGACAGGAATTAGTTTGGTTTTCCATTTTTCTTATACATTTATTAAAAATAATAATATTTCAGTTTTTGCTTTAAGACCGGGATTTCATTTAAGAACATGGTAGAGTTCCCAGCATTTATTTTATCTCAAAATATATGGATGGCTGTTGTAAGAGAGAAAACCAGGAACATTCTCCCCACCTGGTAGAATCTTTCAAAACAGAACACCCTCTAAAAGTGCAACCACTGTCCCTCTTGGAGATGCAAAGTAAGAATCATTTGTTCATTCGTTTTCTCATTTTACAATGGATGCAGATTATTTCACATCTTCTCATGGCCGACGTGCACAAAAAGCTTGAAGACGGTGCCTACCCTACATGATCCTGTTTTGGTTTTGTTCTAATGTTTATTTTCATCCTGAAATTAATTGCCCCATAATGTCTGATTGGCTTTATCAATTAGCATTTGCTGTAGGGAAATACGCTAGTGCCTAATAAAGCATAATGATTTTTTTTCTTATTTGCCAAGGGGGTTATTAATAAACGTCCCCACTGGGGTTAGAATGTGCTCTGGTGTTTGCTTTAGGGGAAACAAGGGATTGTAGGAAAATCCTAACCAAACTGAGCTATAATTAGAAAGAAAGTGTTAGCAATTAGAACTATATGTTAGGCTTCACCCACTGCAGTCAACGGCTTCCCGTTGACTTCAGTGGTAGCATGACCAGACTTTGGTTTCCACCCCAGAAGGTCCTGGAGTGCTGGGTTTTCTTTCATTTTTAGCTATAATGAGAAATATTGCTTTGTTTGGCCTTGCCCATCTCAGAGCATGAAAGCATTTGCACACTGGGTACAATCCTGACCGGGGCACCCGAACCAGGGGGCCAAGGAGCCATGGCCTTCCCATTTTTGAAAGTGGATGGGCCTGGCCCATCCACTTTTCGCCATGAGCCCCTCCCCCTGTGCCTCCTTTTCCCCCTGAGGCCCCACCCCCAGTCAGGCTGGAAGCTGGAGCCCAGCCCGGGCAGCTGTGGGGAGCTGCGGACCCTCCACCTACCCTGGGCAGGAGGTCTGCGGGGGTGAGGACACAGGCCAGGGTTGCTCTTGGTCCCCCCTACCCCGGGCAGGTGGAGGGGCCCAGGCTCCCTGGGCCAGCTCTGGCTTCTTGCTTGGCTGGGGGCTGGGCCATGGGCCCTCCACCTGCACTGCCCTGCAGACCTCCTGCCCAGGGTAGGTGGAGGGTCCGCGGCTCCCCACAGCTGCCAGGGCTGGGCTCCAGCTTCCAGCCTGGCTGTGGGAGGGGCCTCAGGGGCAGGGCCACAGCAGGGGGTGGGGCCTCGTGTCTCCCCACTTTTAGGAAGAATCCATCACCCCTGATCCTGACCCCATTGATGTCAATGGCAAAATTCCTGTTGACTTCAATGGATGCAGAACTTGACCCTGTTCTCTCTTTTCACACCCTTGCTTCACATCAAACCGTTTTCATGATCACCCGTGGGCCCACTGATCATCCGCTGACGGAAGAGCCCTTGGAAATGGTGCACACTCAGGATGGCAGACTTCTAAGGATGTCCTTGATGTTCCTGTCAAAACTCTTCTCTTATGCTGCAAATGTTCTAAGTCCGACCCTGAAATACGAGGCGCTTCCGTTGTGGAGCCATCCTTCCCGCCTAGTTCCAGTGTTGTCTCTGCCTTTGCTGCTGCGATAGAAACTTTTACTCCTGAGGGAATTCTGCACCAAAAAATTCAAAATTCTGCGTGCCATCTTTAAAAAGTCTGCAAAATCCTTGCATCTTTTATTTGTCACAATAACACAATATAACCACACCGTTTTCAATCATTTTGGTAATTTTATTTCAAAATACCTGTCAGCGAGTATGTCTGTAGCAATACAGACATCCAAAGTCTCCCATGCATGCCCAGCCCTGCCCCCAATCCAAGTGTGGGTCAAGCAGTCTCAGCCTGGCAGGATCCCAGGGTGGAGGGGCTTAATGTGAGGGGATCCAGGTGTGGGGTGAGAATAGGGTGACCAGATGTCTCAATTTTATAGGGACAGTTCCGATTTTGGGATCTTTTTCTTATATGGGCTCCTATTACCCCCCACCCCTGTCCTGATTTTTCACACTTGCTGTCTGGTCATCCTAGATGAGAAGGTTCTACGTGGGACAAGCTGGGGGCAGGTGGCTTGGTGGGGGGATCCGAGTGTGAGGGGGTTAGGGATGGACGGGGGAGGGTGGGGGGGGTTCTGGGTACAGGAACAATGGGACTCTGCAGGGGGATCCAGGTGAAGGTGGTTGGGGCTCAGCAGGGGAGATCTGAGCATGAGGGGTGGGGCTCACCAGGGTGGGCTGGGTGTAGAGGACTCAGCAGGGGAGTCTGGGTGCTGGGGAAGTGGAGCTTGGGGGTGGGGGCTCGAGTGTGGGGGGTTCAGCGGGGGAAGTCTGGGTGCAGGGGGCCCAGATGCAGGCAGTACAGCTCAGTGGAGGGGATGTGGGGGGGGGTCCAGATGCACAGGGGTTGGGCAGACAGGGGGAGCAGCTCCCACTGCAGTGACCCCTCCCTCCATGGCTGGGGAGACATGGGGGCACAAAGTGGGGGAGGGAATTTGGAGCTTCCTGCAGCCAGGGAGGATCCTGGAGGTGGGTCTGATGCATCCCCGGGAGTGGCCCGTACATGGGAAGAGGAAGTCCCATCCCCCCTGCAGCCCAGCTGGAGCTAGCAACTGGAGCCTGGTGCCTGATAGGAGCCACCAGCGAGGGTGTCCCCAGCCCTGCCCATCCCCAGCTCCAGGCACACCGCAATAGTCAGTGAGAGGGACAGAGAGAGCCCAGCCCTGCTCCCCGAGGTGACAATTTGCATCTCCCCTGGCTGCTCCCAATGTCTGAACCAGACGCGCCCCCGCCACTCCAACTGCTGCCTGGGAGGGGCATGTGAATCAATTTTTCTGCAGGAAAAGAGTAAAATCTGCAGGGGACATTAATTCTGCACTTCCGCAATGGTGCATAATTACCCCAGGAGTAAAACTTTGCATTGTAAACCTTTACTTAGAAAAATCAGGTATAAATATTAGATATTGAGGGTCTGACTTGTTGGTGGGTCCATTGTCCACTTGTCTCAGGACCCAGTGGTGGGAAAGAGCATAGAATCACAGAATCATAGGCCTGGAAGGGACCTCAAGATGTCATCTAGTCCAGTCCCCTATACTCATGTCTGGAGTGAGTATTATCTAGACCATTTCTGACAGGTGTTTGTCTAACCTGCTCTTAAAAATCTCCAATGATGGAGATTCCACAACCTCCCTAGGCAATTTATTCCAGTGCTTAACCACCCTGACAGTTAGGAAGTTTTTCCTAATGTCCAACCTAAACTGTCCTTTCTGCAATTTAAGCCCATTGCTTCTTGTCCCGTCCTCAGAGGTTAAAGAGAATAATTTTTCTCCCTCTGCCTTGTGACAACCTTTTATGTACTTGAAAACTGTTATCATGTGCCCTCTCAGGGCAGGTCTTCACTACAGGGGGGGGGGTCAATTTAAGATATGCAAATTCAGCTACGCAAATAGCGTAGCTGAATTTGACGTATCGGAGCCGACTTACCCCGCTGTGAGGATGGCGGCAAAATCGACCTCCGCGGCTCCCCGTTGACGGCGCTTACTCCTACCTCCGCTGGTGGAGTAAGCGCGTCGATTTGGGGATCGATTGTCGCTTCCTGACGAGACGCGATAATTCGATCCCCGAGAGATCGATTTCTACCCGCCGATTCAGGCGGGTAGTGTAGACCTAGCCTCAGTCTTCTCTTCTCCAGACTAAACAAACCCAATTTTTTCAATCTTCCCTCACAGGCCATATTTTCTAGACCTTTAATCATTTTTGTTGCTCTTCTCTGGACTTTCTCCAATTTGTCCACATCTTTCCTGAAATGTGGCGTCCAGAACTGGATCCAATACTCCAGTTGAGGCCTAATCAGCGCGGAGTAGAGCGGAAGAATTACTTCTCGTGTCTTGCTTACCAAACTCCTGCTAATACATCCCAGAATGATACTTGTTTTTTTTACAACAGTGTTACACTGTTGACTCATATTTAGCTTGTAGTCCACTATGAACCTCCCTAAACTGGAGCCAGGTGTTATGGCTCCTGCTACAATTTGTTGCAGCCTCAGAGTTGGCCTTTTTTCTCCTGTCTTTGTTTCAATTTTTGGTGGCTTAGGCTCCCTTCTGGCAAGATCCTTTCTCCTTCACACCTATGTCCCCTACTACTCCGTAAGGCTCCAATGTAGATATCTTGCCCTGTGGAGAATGAGAAGCAGTAGAAACTAATGTTGACTTCTCAGACTGGGGGAATCCCAGACTACTATCAGAGACTGGTTTACTTTCAGTAGACGGGTTTAATATCTGACCAGCTATCTTTGTGGAGGGAGTGTCTTGGCTCATCTTCACTGGCTTTGATTGCAGGGGGAAAAAAGATCAGCCATCACGTTGGCTTTTCTATATAGGCTCTGGATTTAAATGCCCCAAAGCGGGGAAATGAAGCAGTTAATGGAGTCTCATAGCAATGCTAACTCATCCCCATAGCTTGTGCTTGGGTTGATTGTGCTCGATGCAGCAGTCAGTGGGTGAAGTTCTGGGGCCTGTGTTATGCAGGAGGTCAGCCTAGATGATCACAATGGTTCCTTCTGGCCTTAAATTCAATGAAGCTACGAATCCTATTCATCAGGTAGGTAATACACTTGCCCATAAAGACATTAATAGCTTAAGGACACATTTGGAATAGAAAAGACAGCGTATGTGCAATGCAGCTAAATCAATATTATTGCAAAACCCTCGAATGTCTCATTTCCTAGCTTCTGAGCACTTAAAATTGGGACCTTTCATTTAACCCTTTATCTTTCCATGTTTTTTTCATAGAAAACAAACAAACAATTGATGATGCTGAGCTATTCGGCTTAAGGAGATTACGAGCGCTTGGACTTGCAGAGTTTACAAGCTCAGTTGCTTGCACCTGTGGAGTTTGTAAGCCACAGAATTTACTCTTGGGGGGCTTGACCCTGCCTAGTAGGCAAAGGCCTGTACTGGGGGCAGGGAAGAGCTAGGAGGTTACTTTGCCTCAGCTCTTAGGCACGCCAAGGCAGCAAGCCGACTACTACATTGCTTTACGGCAGGGGTGGCCAACCTGTGGCTCCGGAGCCACATGCGGCTCTTCAGAAGTTACTATGTGGCTCCTTTTACAGGCACCAACTCCGGGGCTGGAGCTACAGGCGCCAACTTTCCAATGTGCCGGGGGGTGCTCACTCCTCAACCTCTGGCTCTGCCACAGGCCCTGCCCCCACTCCACCCCTTCCTGCCCCCTCCCCTGAGCCTGCCGTGCCCTCACTCCTCCTCCCTATCCCCCAGAGCCTCCTGCACGCCATGAAACAGCTGATAGGGAGGTGCAGGGAAGGAGCAGACGGTGCTGATTGGCAGGACTGCCGGTGGGTGGGTGGGAGGGGCTGGGAGCGGAGTTGGGGAGCGGATGGGGGGCTGCTGCCGTATTACTGTGGCTCTTTGGCAATGTACATTGGTAAATTCTGGCTCCTTCTCAGGCTCAGGTTGGCCACCTCTGCTTTACGGGTTCAGCTTACTGCCCCACATGTAGCTGGCCAGGTCTACAAGGGGCAGCAGAGCCCTTGGCCTTGACTGTTCCTAGACATCTCCATGACCCTAAAGGCATCATGTACCCACACCAGTGATGGATTACCGCACAGACCAACAGGGTTCATGCCCAGGGTCCCCAGCCAATTTGGGGCCCTCAGAAAAATCTCCCCTCGCACAGCCCCAGGGCTGGAGGAGCGGGGGCACAGAGCTTCTCCAGTCTGGCTGCTGCGGGGGATGAGGGGGTGGAGCAAAAAGGATCAGGCAGGGCCCCAGGGGAAGGGGCAGAATGGAGAGGGGCTGTGGGTGGAATTGGGGGCAGGGCTACGGGGGAAGGGACGGAATGGGGCAGGGCTGTGGGCAGAACAAGGGCGGAGCCACAGGGAAGGGGCGGAATGGGCGGACCATAGGCGGGGTCACAGGGGGAAGGGGCATAATGGGGGCAGGGGCGCAGGTGGAAGGGGTGAGGCAGGGCCACAGTTCCAGTGCCAGGGCCCCTTCCTTTACTTTGGCCCAGGGCCCCAGGATACCTTGACCTGCCTCTGACCCACACAGAAATAGAGAACAGCATTTTGTGCTCCCCAGAATGCAAAGACTACAGTTCTGCTTGGCCTGTTTTAAGAAGGGGACTTTTGGCACACTCTGCCTCCACGGGTCTCCCATATAAGGATGAGGCAGAATTTAGCTCACCGTGGTCTTGGATCCACAAGAAAGTAGGGCCCAGCCAAACTCAGGAGCTCCAAAGGGGGTAAACTCTCTCCTGTGGAGCAGGTGGGCTCCACAACCACAAGGGGCCTGTTCCGCAGCCCAAAGCAGTCGATGGAAAGACTCCCATTGACTTGAATGGGCTTTGGATGTGGCCCCAAATGCATACAAATGTCAATGCATCACTGTTCAAATCAGCCTTTGGGGGAAGTTATGCGCTTAGCAATGATACTACATTAGTGCTGCAGGGATAGGGCCTGATTCATCTTGGCAGTACTCCAGCGCCGTTGGCTCAGGTACTCATCCCCAGAGCTACTCATAGATGGGGCGGGAAGCCATGATCCCCCAAATTGCCAATGCCTGGAGATAACAGCCCGCAAGCAGCAGAAGAAACAGCGGCCATAATGTAGCTCAAAGTCTTGCAACGAAAAGCTTCCTTTGTCTGCAGAGATTGAGTGGGCCATCTGAGGAGGAAATGGCACCTTAACAGCATTCCCCATGATCTCCCCGTACTTCAGCTTCCTCTCCTCAGTGGAAATTCCAGTTGAAATTTTTCAGTTGGTTCCCCGTGGCACTATGTTTTGTACAGAGCAGCAAGTCTGGTTCTTGGGGTTACTGGTTTTGCAACAGAAATAATGGGTACCAATAGAAGCCAGATGAAGGGCATGATTATTATTGTATTTCAGAAACACATGAGGGCCCCAACATGCTGGTCAGTGCACGTACTCCTAGTGGGAGACTTAACAGACTGGAAGTAGAATCTTCTAGTTCTGAACACCAGAGTTATGAACCTACCAGTTAACCATGCACCTCATTTGGCACCGGAAGTATGCAATCAGATGTACACAGCAGAGATCAAAAACCCCCCAAAGCAAATGCAATACAGTGCTATGTTAAACATAAACTACTAAAAAAAAGGAAAGCAGCATTTTACTTCTGCATAGTAAAGTTTCAAAGCTGTATTAAGTCAATGTTCAGTGGTAGACTTTTGAAAGAGCATCATAACGTTTTGTTCAGAGTTGCAAACATTTCAGAGTTACAAACAACCTCCATACCTGAGGTGTTCATAACTCTGAGGTTCTACTGAATTACTATTGCCATTTTAGGGGTGGGGGTGGGGAATGGAAGTGCAAAGAGATCATCTGATTGGTTTAATCTAAAACTTTTTGTGAGCCTGCATCATTTGCCTAAGGCCACAAAAGAAGTCTGTAGCAAAGCCAAGAATTGCACCCGCATTGCCTAAATCTCACAAGACCATCCTTCTTTGGGAAATGAAATCTTGACTCCATAGAAGTTAATGGCAAAACTCCCATTGACTTCAGTGGAGCCAAGATTTCACTCTTGATGTCTACTAAAACTTCTTCCAGAGGTCTTGGGCCAAAACTAGAAATTGCAGTTGCATTTTAGAGTCTTAACCTCTGAAAAGCTTTGGTGTGCACATGGATTTGTCACCTCTAGATAGATACCCCTTTAGTCGCCCACTCTAGGTATTTTTTCTTTAACTGTCAGAAATAAGAACAGGAGTACTTGTGGCACCTTAGAGACTAACAAAGATGCATCCGAAGAAGTGGGCTGTAGTCCACGAAAGCTTATGCTCTAATAAATTTGTTCGTCTCTAAGGTGCCACAAGTACTCCTGTTCTTTTTGCGGATACAGACTAACACGGCTGCTACTCTGAAACCTGTCAGAAATAGTTATACATTAAAACAATTGGATGATTTAAATTTACAAGCATTTTTGAAACCTAGAAACGTGTGGTTGAAAATAGAGCTGATGGCTGAATTTCCCTCACTCCAGCTAATGTATAAAAATAACACCAAGCTTTTCAGCTACCAATGTTTTCTGAACAACAACACAAAATAGTACAACCCATTTTAGATGCTTTGACATAGACGTTAATTTTCACTCACAACTGTGGCAATTAGAAAGTGTACTTAATGGAGTGTCATGTTAATTGTGGCAGGGTTAACCAATTTCTCCATTTAATTGTCAATTGATTAACCTATTGAAATGTTAAGTGACTCAGTTTCCTTCCAGAGCAAACAGTAGCAACATATTGTAGCTTCATCAGCTGGAGGGAATACTCATTTGCCCAGACTCAATGTGCTGGTATTTTTCTACACCTCCCTGAGCTTTTAATTAGATGAGCCAATTTTACATGTATTTGTCTGCTGGAAAGGTTATCAGTGCTTTAGCTGACCTGCAGAGACAAGGTTGAGCCTAGCAGCCTTAATAGAAAAGGTTTTCAGCTATGACTGTTGTACTTGATTGCATTGTAATGGTAATTAACTGGAGACTTTGCCTTCCTCGCTGTTTTTTTGTCGTTCTAACTATGCAATGAGATGTTTCCTCTGTCATATATATGCACTTATTAAGCACTCACTGGATTCTAATATGCATGCAAATAGTCAAGAGTTTCTTAAGGCTAATACTATACTATGTAGATTGTGGTGCCATTAAGTCATGGCAAATATAGTAGCCTGCAGCACATTTGTAAGGTGGCTGGTTTTTTTTTTTTTTTAAACTGTGGGGTGGGAACTTCTTTATTTTCATGATGTCTTATTGCCCAGAGGATCCACAAAGTATAAAATACATATTGACAGATTTACATTAAAGAATGAGCCTGAAGATGGTTTGGTTTTTTGGTTTGGTTTTTTTTTTTTTTAAGTCAAGATTCAGATTTTTGGTGCCGTTTTCTACATTCATGTGGAATTTATTATCGTTTCCCTACATTTCTATTGGCTTTAAAGCCCTCGGCATCGCCTGTGTTTCTGCATGTTCTTTTTACAGTACAGCGCTGTCATTTAATTACAAGACAATCCGCCACAACTGAGCAAGCATGATCATCCTTGATAATGTTGGTAGCAAGCAACTGAGACAAAATGATTACAAACCTATGTTGCGCTCAATAGTCCTTTAGAGGATTTCTCTCTTAATAGTTCTGGCTCATTCATGTTTGGTTCAGCACGTTTGTTCTTTAAAAAAAGGCGTAGATTAGAAGAGTTTCAGGGTAGGTTAATAACTCAACTGAAAATGGCTGCTTGCATTGTCAAAGCATGTTCCTGCAGTTGCTTGGTGCTTTCTTCAGTTCTGCCTCTCTGCAGCTTTGGCCCAGTTGGTAAACAGCTTAAGTCCAGACATCTTTTCATTCTCTGCGCAGCGGATTGAAATAAAAATGCATATAAGTGGCGACTGACTGGCGCTAGGCTCACAATGGCCTGTAACATTATGCATGGGTATTTACATAGGAATAAGGCCTTAGTAAAGAAGATAGGGGCAATTAATGACTAGGGCCACACATATAAGGAAAGTTTGTCCAATCCTTTCTTCAATAAAGATCTTTTGTAAAGTGCTGTGGAAACTCATGGAGGCCCCCAAACAGATTAAGAGTGGGACTTTTGTGGTGTTGGGTTTTTTTTTTTTTTAACTTTAAGTTAAAGGGGCCAAATTTTTAAAGCTAAAATTTAGCTCTTCTGCGGTTAGGGTGTGTGATTGTTTTTTAATCTATTTTGTACCTCTTTTTTACGTATCGGGGAGTGTTTAATAAAGGAATAAATCTAGCAGTGTGTCTGGCTTAGCAGGGCAGGGGAATTGAAAGAAGCTAAGCAAAGCAGTTGCAAGACCCGGGCTATTCTCATTACTATATGTTTGAAATTTACGCTGATTTGGAAGTGTTTAGGACCTGATTCTGATTTCGCTTATACCAGGGAAACTACCCCCTATTTACACCAATGTTATGAGATAAAGAGACAGTTTGTTAGGATTATTCTCTCTCTTTCTTTTTCCTTTTAAATGCACTTGGCAATTAAATAACACTTTTAAAAAGAGAGAGACAGAGAAAAACAATCCTAATGACTTGGATCTTGATCTTGGTTATACCACTGTTAATATGGGATGACTTCAAGGGGAACTGCTGCATGTACATAGCTGAGGGCAGAATTTAGCCCCCAAGTCCAATTCAGTTCCCACAGGGCTTGTGAGGGCAGATTGGGCCCTAGGGGATTTAATATCAGGTGTCATAGCTATGAATAAGGAATGGGCCCTGGCTCTACATGGGGGGATTTTTGCACCAGTGCAAACCCCCAACACAGATATGCTGCACTCCTGGAAAAGAGTGAGCTTCCACGAGTGACTTACCCTGCTTTGCACCAGTGCAGTGTGTCTATAGTAGGGTTTGCGTGAAGCTGGTCAAATTTCCCTGGTCTAGACAAGTCCACGTTCACAGAGGCACATCAGGACCCAAAGATTCACAAGTGATTCCACTACTATTATTAGTGGTGATTATTATGGTAGTGTCTAAGGACCAACCCAGAATGGGCCCCATTATGCTAGGCGCTGTACAGACACAGACAGGTAGACCGTCCCTGTCCCAAAGAGCTTAGAATGAAGGCAGACAAGGCAGGAACAGAGCAGGGTGAGGGGCTGTTACACAGAGTGGCAATGTGATGGCAGCAATCGTCACGTTAGTTCCACGGTTATAAATAAACGAAGAAAAGTAGCAATAGGAGAATTAGGGATGGGATTGTCCCACTTGCCTAAGTGGTTTAGGAACACAAAACTGAATGCCTTGAAGGGCACGTGCGCACTTTGGAAAATCCATCCTTGGGATTTTGGTAGATTTCATGCTGCTTCACTAAGGGTCAAGCTGTGAGCTCTTTACTCACTTTCATGAATCCTTATTCCCATTGCCTGCCATGGGGCTGCTTGCGTGAGAAACTGATAATCAAGATGAGTAAGTCCTAATCTGACCCTAACCTTATGGCTACACGAGAGAGAGAGAAGCTATGACATGGAGTTGCTTTGGCAATGGAAGGAGAACTAGTGGAAGAGCTCACAGGAACCATTTAATTAGCCCCATAGCAACCTTCTCTGAGTCTGTATCCAGATGGCAAATCTGTAGATGTACTCATATTATGGTACCGTTACAACTACTGTAGTTTGAATATACCATGCCAATTGTTTTCCTGTATTCTCATAATTACCTGCTTCCATCCACAGTCAAACTCTCTCTGTCTGCTCTGACAGGCTATGCCTTTGGCCGATACAGCAACTTTTTCAACCATTTATCAAAAGAGCTATAGCCCTGAGTGAATAAATATCTTATTGGCATGGCAGTGGGGCCCCTATGATCTATTCAGAGGGCCACATCTTCCGCTGTGTAAATTGGTGCAGTTTCATTGACTTCATTTACACCAGGATCTGGTCCCAGAATCTCTTTCCTGACTTATGTTCAGAAAGAGATTTTTTTATGGCAGAACATAACTCTGAAAGCTAGCCCCTGTCATGTTCCTTATCGTCTAGAAATAATTTTAAAGCTACTCCCTGGTGGAAACTAATTCCTAAAATGCCCTGTGTACATTGATGGGGGGGGGAATAAATGTTAGTAAGTCAAATGTGTGGTTCTCGTGAAAGAAACGTGTGTAGCAGAGAATGCCACTCTGCTTCAGCCCTGAAAAGCTACAGAAATCAATGCCTCATTCAAGGCTATTGATCAGCACTAAATTAATTAGACTTCAAGGCTTATGGCAGTTGATAAGACAACTTGTTAATTTAGTCAATGATAGTGTTTTCCCTAAAGCAGCAAATACCCTCTTGCTCAGAAAAGACATCTCCAACACTAGCAAGAAGAGTGTGTTTTGTTGGTTTTGCTTCTGTTAAAAACTCACATGTCCATTTAAATGAAGACAAGAATTGTAGGGGAAGATATTTTTATTTACTCCTGTTTGTGTTCTCTTGCTCTAATATGGTGTCGTTAACGGCCAATGTGATTTAATAGGGTGCGACCCCAATCCTGTTATTCCATTGACTGTGCTGTTCATTTGGAAGGGGGAACACTTTCTAAATGTGCAGGGTGTTTTTTTTTTTTAAATGGCAAGTATGGCTTTTGCTTCTCATTTAAACCTGTAACAGTGATGTTCATAGTCACTGACAAAGACATTGGCCCCGTTGGTTATGCAAACTGTGAATGGAATGAAGGTATCCCAGAATGCTCTAAACATGGGGCAGTACTTCCTGCTGGCTGGGAAGAACAAAAGGACAAAGCGCGAGGAGTGTAGGGGTCCCACCAACAGCTCTTGGAGGCAACAGTCTGCTATCAGCAGCACTCCAACCCTGTGAGAATGCTAATAAGCCAGTGAAGAGCCCAGCTTTCCTGCCATAATTCTATAGTGCAGTTGAGGACCCCATAGTGTTCACTAAATAAAGACAACTAATTGAGAATTTTTTGCACATTTTGCTCAGTGGACTTGTTGTTCACTCGATTCATTGGGGAGAATGTACCCCTCCTGACAACAGGGGTTGATTGTTTTGGCAGCCTCCATGTTACTGCTATTTCCCGGGTCTAGGGCTGACTTTCAAAGTATGACAAAAATGTTTAATTTTGATTTTTTTAATTATGTCGCTGGGAATTATTTTGGCGTCTCAGAGAATAGGCCATCCAGTGTTCATGCAAAAAAAATTGCTGGCAGAGTTTCTTGGAATTAAACCCTTGGTCTTTCTCTTTCTCTCTCTCTTTTACTGTATTTTCTGTGGCGAGGCCTACATTTTTGTGTCTGCAGGTGACACTTTGATTGAAACTAAAATTAATAAATCAGCTGAAAAGCTCACACCTACAGCTCACAGCAGGGCCTTGAAAACACGGTTATAAAGGGAGCTTTATGCCCTTGTATAAAGAAGGAATAAATTACAGAAGCACTTGTTGCCCTTGGACTCAATTTTGCTTTGCAGTCTGGTATCTTATTTTTGGAGGCTTATTGTTAATCAACAGGTTCCTTGTAGCTTTAGCAGGTGACTTTGCTATTAATCTCCTATTTGATCACTATAGCATATTAATGAGGTAGGCTCCTAGACGTGCCTCTATCTCCAGAACAAGGTATTAGTTTAAAAGGTGCACTTTTGACTCAATTGCGTGCAGTTAGCAATGCTGCAGGCCAAATGCAAAGTCGCATTTTCTCCAGCTTGTGTAGCATTAAGAGTGTTTTACTAACATTATGTTTCTTACTGTGCTTTTCTTCGGCCGTATACTTATTTCTTCTCCATGGAGGGCTATTATCAGGCTTACTGGTCCTTCTTTCTCTTTCTCTTATTTTATATTTTTTAACCAAATAAATAAATTATATACAAATAACAAAACGATATCCTTTCTTATTAGCATGCACCTTGGTTTTAATTAAACAATTTCAGGGCTCTTTGGAGGTGCTGTCGGGTTTAAATGGAATGCCGGAGATTGTTCTGTTCAACATTTCTCCCCAGAACTGGCTTTAATAAATGTCATTATAAAGTGCAGGAATTCAACCAGCCCTGTTTCACCTTCTATTTTGGGTTTGATTTAAGCTAGAAGTGAAGATACCTATGGGGTAGTTTAAGAACATAAAGAAAAGCTGAGGATTTACGACTTAAATTTGTAATTACAAGGATCTGCTGAAAATACATAGTATTATGAACCAGGCTACAAAACAGCTTGTGGAAAGAACAGCTTTGTTGTAATACAGTAATTTACACATGCCAAAGAACGTCACCGCCATGGAGTGTCACTATTGGTGTCTCTTTTCATAACTTGGAGGCAGACGTGTTGTCTCCATTGCAAACGGATACATTTCCCTATTTAAATTAGTGATAAATGTCAAGCTTATGTATGCATATTTTCAACATTTTTTAATAAGGTCTCTCATAAGCAAAGGCATATTTGTGTCAGGGTAACTGTCAGCCTGGAGTTTTAGCCTGAACTGCAAAGTATCTGTCTTTTGTGGATTAAGGTCAGAGCTATCATGTTACTTTAGCCTGGTATTTTGTGAGACGCTTTCTTTTCTGTATGATATTTAAAAAAGAGAGGAGGAGAGAAATCTGCCAGTGAACTGTTTGAGAGTGGACACAATAGATATTAATAACTCCTTCATAGCTGAGGTTCTTCATTAGGCCTTCATCCTGGCCCCTTTCAAGTCGGTAACAAAACTCCCATTGACTTCAACGGAAGCCGGCCCAAAATGCATATTTAAGGTTATTGAAAAATATAAGCCTAAATGTGCAAAAGTGACTGGTGATTTTGAATGCTTCATCAATGATTTAGATAATGGCATAGAGAGTACAATTATAAAGTTTGCAGACGATACCACGCTGGGAGGGGTTGCACGTGCTTTGGAGGATAGGATTAAAATTCAAAATGATCTGGACAAACTGGAGAAATGGTCTGAAGTAAATAGGATGAAATTCAATAAGGACAAATGCAAAGTACTCCACGTAGGACAGAACAATCAGTTGCACACATACAAAATGGGAAATGACTGCTTAGGAAGGCGTTCTGCAGAAAGGGATCTGGGGTTCATAGTGGATCACAAGCTAAATATGAGTCAACAGTGTAACACTGTTGCAAAAGAAGCGAACATCGTTCTGGAATGTATTAGCAGGAGTGTTGTAAGCAAGACACGAGAAGTAATTCTTCTGCTCTACTCCGCACTAATATAGCCTCAACTGGAGTACTGGGTCCAGTTCTGGGCACCACATTTCAGGAAAGATGTGGACAAATTGCAGAAAATCCAGGGAAGAGCAACAAAAATGATTAAAAGGTCTAGAAAACTTGACCTTTGAGGGAAGACTGAAAAAATTGGGTTTGTTTAATCTGGAAAAGAGAAGACTGAGAGGGGACATAACAGTTTTCAAGTATGTAAAAGGTTGTTACAAGGAGGAGAAAGGGAAAAAAATTTCTTAACCTCTGAGGACAGGACAAGAAGCAATGGGCTTAAATTGCAGAAAGGACAGTTTAGGTTGGACATTAGGAAAAACTTCCTAATTGTCAGGGTGGTTAAGCACTGGAATAAATTGCCTAGGGAGGTTGTGGAATCTCCATCATTGGAGATTTTTAAGAGCAGGTTAGACAAACACCTGTCTAGATAATTAGTTCTGCCACGTGTGCAGGGGACTGGACTAGATGACCTCTCGAGGTCCCTTCCTGTTTATGATTCTATGATTCAGTTTCTGGGTGCCTACCTTGAGACGGATAAAGGGCTTTATTTTCAGAAGTGCCAGACAACCCACCCGCTGAGTATCAGGCCATATATAAGGTGTCACAAGATGGACAACCAAAATCACCAGTCACTTTTCTGAAATGTAGGCCGTGCATTATTAACTTAGCAAGCAAAAGTCTTCCATGGACCCTTATGCTCTAGAGCGTAATACCAGTCTGCACTGTGGAGCAGTCGCAGGTGAATACACGCACGCACACATGCGCAGACACACAAAGAAAGTTTGAATCCAATCCCAATGAATGATTCTAACCCATCCCTAGTTAAGGTGAATTTAGCTCCTGATGGCAAATTAAACTGGCTGATTTTCAAATGTGAACAACTCTGCCAGCTAACATTTAAACCCCAAAAGAGATAACTGGCTAATAATTGCCAAACTTCAGTTAGAAAACACATTTTTTTGGACTGCCATCCTACATGTAATTAGCATCAACTTTAGTTTTCTTCATTCTTAGGCTTTTTTTTTTTTTTTAATGCAGCCACCAGCTAAACTAATTTTTTTTTTTCCAGTGAAGGTTTGAGTTGAGGTCGTGTATGTCAAGGATCGACAGAGAATGAAATTTTATAGCTGAGGCACAAACCCCTGTACAACCGGGTTCATCATTTAAACACTGACAGACCCTTCGCTGAAGTGGTACTAGCTGAGGCCGCTCAAATGCGTATTTATAAGTAGGAATAGTTAGTACAACACTGTCGGAGAGACCTTCCCTTCCTCCCACCCAATCTCCCCCGAACTCCTTACAGCCAAGGAAGGTTTCAGCTCATTTTGTCTTTTCACAACTTAGCAAGATCAGACACATTTCTGCAATGCATATGCAGATTTTACCTCTTGTTACTTTCTCTAATGAGCTTTCACTTAATCAATTTGACAGTAGCCTTTATTCCTTTTTGCCTCCCATCCACTAGGAAAGTATTCAGGGGAAAGTGTTAACAGTTTCAAGGGGTATTAGCAAAATGAAATGGTGGCGTAGCCAAATTTCGGGAGATTGCGAAGTGCTTTACGGAAGGGGGGGGGGAGTTAGAATCGTGAGTGTAGATTTAACAAGAAAGTATGTCTAGTAAATGAATAAAAATGTACACATGGATTTGCAGCTTATATAATTAAAAACAAGCTGCTGTTAACAAGTAAAGAAATCCTGCCTTCATGTGACTATCTAGATTATAATACCACTCTCTCTATTTAATATCGAGCTCTCTTTTAAAACACTCCTTTTGTAATGGGCTGCTAAACTTTGGCTCCCAGCTACCTCAAATCACTCAGTTCCTTCATTGCATTTATTACACTGTATTCTGTTGTATTACAATAGTGCTCACAGGCCTTCCCTGAGATTGAGAACATGCCTATTGTAGTAGTTTGGGACCTGGTTACCTGAGAGATCACCTCCCTCTCTCTAATATACTGCGACAGCTGGGATCAGCAGAGGAGCTGGAACGGGTGCTCTCTATGTATAAATGAGAGGGAGTGTTGGCAGGACCGTCTCTTGGCCTGCCAGGCACACTGCAATACCCATCTTCCTCCTCCCGCTGCTTCTCTAAGGCTGCTGAGGAAGGGGACGGGTTTTGCTGGAGTTATTTATGGGCATCCTTTATTTATGTTCACACTCTGCTTTGTACTTTATGGAATAGGCACCCAGTGCATTGGATAGGCTACGATAGATACATCTGAAAAATGTGAACAAATAAATAGACATTAATAGCTAGTTCCTGCCCTGAAGAACTCACCATCACAATAGACAATGCAGACAAAGGGTGGGAGAAAGGAAGTACTGTTTTCCCGTTTTAGAGAGGGGGAACTGAGGCACAGGGAGCCTATGTTCGAGCCAGGAATGGACCCCAAATATCCTGAGTCCGAGTCCAGTGCCTTAACCATAAGACACCTCCTTTGACTATTGAAAATACTTGTTTTCTGTATAAAATTTTAGGCCAGACTCACCCAGGGTCTACGCTGGCTGCTGTGGGCATGGAACTTGGCCCAAGGAAAAATGTACTGGCAGGGAGAGGTCCCAGCAATATAAAGTATTTACAACATTCCCCCAACAAGGAGGTTCTTAGGGGCGTGGCACAGCCAGAAAGTGGCCAGCACTAGCTGAGAGAGGGCATGGCCACCATGGATGGCACCAAAGCCAGGTCTTCCCTTCAGCAGGGGATCTTGTCGAGCAAAGCTGTGAGCCCCCATGGAAATCCCCAAGGGAAAGGACAGCACAAACACTTCCTGGCCCTTTGTGCGCTATGGTGCTAAAAACAGCCGCGTCGAAATTCAGGCTGAGGCTCTGAAGCCCGGGGAGGGTGGTTGGTTTTAAAGCATGAGTTTCAGCCCAAGCTACAACATCTACACTGCTGTTTTTCGTGAAGTAATTCCATGAGCCTGCATCTGTAGACCAGAGCTCTGAGACTTGCTGACATGGGACTTAAAATGCGGTGTAGACATTCCCTGGGAGGTGAGTCCCTCCTCAGAGCAAGGTGTCTGGCAGGGCCGGAGAGGTGATATTGAAATCTCTCTGCACCAACTTGTGTCATCTTTGAAAAGCTCTTAGTCTATAGGTATACAAACCCTTCTGCTTATGGGCTAAGCCAACTCTTAACCGACAGGTTTGGGAAGGAACTTCCCCTATGGGCAAGTCATTCCATACAGTGGTTATGAGAGGAAGTTGTTTTCTTCTGGGAAAGATTGCCGGCTCCAGCTATACTCTTCATTTTAGGCATAGGATCTGATTTTGCAAGGTGCTGAGCGCTTCCTTAGAAGAGTTAATCCCATGACCTCAACTTCAGCAGGAGCCAAGCATGCACAACACATCACAGGAGGCAGCACCCCCTTGCAGGCCTGGGCCCATAAAATGCATTTTCCCAAACAGGGGTCATTGTTCTGCATCATATAAATAAGTACAACATAGGGGAGCCAACCGCCAAACTGGAAACACTACGTCACCTTGAATCGTCATTAACAAATCAAATAACCTGTCTGAGTTATGTCATCTGCGATGAATAAGAATGTAACAGCTTCCATACTGGGTCAGACCAATGGTCCAACTAGCCCACTGCCCTGTCTCCAACAGTGACCGGTACCAGAGCTTCAGGGAGATTGTACAAAACAGGGCAGTTTTGGAGCGATCTGCCTCTGTCCTCCACTTCTGGCTTCTGGCAGTCAGATGTTTAGGGTCAGCTCAAGCATGGGGATGCATGCACCTAGTCATACATTCGTCATAAGATCATTAGGAGTACAGATGAGACTAAATAATGCCATGTCCTTAGTCGCCCGCTCTGACATAATATGACAAGGTTCTGGCCAAGTATTTCAGGAGGGCTGTAGGTGCCTTCAACTGCAGTGAAATGGTTTGGATGGAAGGAAAGCGTTCATGGCCAAGGTCCTAGTGATTTTGGGTGCCTCCGTTCTGGAAAGCCCAATTTGAGACATCTTAAAGTAGCCTGATAATCACAAAGTGCTGAGTACGCATCTTGTGATAATCACAGGCCTTTCACAATAGACACTCTGAATCACAGTCACTTTTTAAAATCTTGGACCATATGGTCCTAGAAATATTCAAAACATTGAAACTCTCTGTTGGGTAGAAATTAGATGCAGTAAGCAGGACTTTACCCTGGTAACGTGCATGCTTTCTTTTTACTTGAGTCATGCCATTATGAAATGGAAGATCCATTCTTTACTATTATATATACTTACAGCAATCTCAGTGGTTTGAGCATTGGCCTGCTAAACCCAGGGTTGTGAATTCAATCCTTGAGGGGGCCACTTAGGGATGTGGGGCAAAATCAGTAGTTGGTCCTGCTAGTGAAGGCAGGGGGCTGGACTTGATGACCTTTCAAGGTCCCTTCCCGTTCTAGGAGATAGGATAGGAAATGGTCTTTGGCAATAAGAGGACTGCATGACAGATATGTCATACCATTTCCTCCTGATAAGGGAGAGGCCCTGTGGTGGGCTGTGTCTGTAAAATGGAGAATGACATATGGAACGGCATCAGACGGTGGAAAGTTTCCTTTGAACTGAAAATAAAATTTACGTTTGGTTTGGATTAATCTTACCTAGCAATCGCCGCTTTTCATGGGGCAATGGCCACGGAATACAGATTGTCAGCATAGAAGAGGAGAGGACGTGGCTAGGGCACAGGCATAGGATACCTAGGTTCATGTCTCTGCATCACCACAGTCTTCCTATCTGTCAGGGACCCACACTTGAACCTAGACCCGGCTCCTTTGCCCTCAGCTGATTCAGCTAATGAACCTGGAGCCCTGGTTGGCTGAAGACTCCAGTAGGCACATTCTTGGACCCTGCAGCAAGCCTGGGTCCCTGGCTGCTCAGTTGCGTTCCATGCCTGCAGCTGTGTTTGGTTCACTTCCTTTTACTGCTCCTGCACCTGACTCTTAGCTGCTTATTCCTGCTCCAGGTTTTCCATTCCTTGCTCCTGGATCTTGGTTCCTGCCCCTGCTCTGGTTCCAACCTCCAACTTCTGTTTCCTGGCTCTTGGCTCTGGCTCGCTCCCTGGACTTAAGTATCAGAGGGGTAGCCGTGTTAGTCTGGATCTGTCAAAAGCAACAGAGGGTCCTGTGGCACCTTTAAGGCTAACAGATGTATTGGAGCATAAGCTTTCGTGGGTGAACGCCCACTTCGTCAGATGCATGTCATGCCTCCGACGAAATGGGTATTCACCCATGAAAACTTATGCTCCAATACATCTGTTAGTCTTAAAGGTGCCACAGGACTCTCTGTTGCTTTTTCCCTGGACTTAGTAATTTGACTCCTAATTTGGGCTCTGGCCACTAAACCTGATCACCCCTGTTCCAACCGTTAGGCCTGCTCCCCACCCATTAGGCAAGGCCACCCATGGCCTGGTCCATAACACTTCCTGTGTGACCTTGGGTAAATCACTGATCCTCTCTGTATAGCACTATCCTAACTCACAGGGGTGTGAGAATAAACCCATTAAAGATAGTCAGGTCCTTGGCTATTATCATGATGTGGGGGCATATACATACTTAAAATAGATAAGCTGAAAGGTCCCAAAATGGAGCTTCAGTTTGTCTGGCTTACCTCCATTTCTGAAAAGGTTTGGGGTTTTAGGAGAGGAAAATGCATGTATCTTCTTCATTTCAGCAACTCCCATCCCTTTTGGCTAGAATTCTGCCTCCTTCACAAAATGAACTTCTCCTCCCCATACCCAGCAGAAGTGGAAAGACCACCTCCTCCCTCTCAACCCCCTCCCCGCCCCCCGCTCCCATGCCCGGGCCTATTGCAATTGGTGGAATATGAACTTTTTTACTAAGATCTGTTAAACCCGTCTCTCTTGTGTGAAAATTCCATGAAAACCTCAATCTTTTCTGTTGAAGCTGAAGCTAGTTTTCAAAATTGGGCTTGAAAATTGCCTGCAAATCATTGTATTGTGAAGGGTTATATAGCAGTAAAACCGTACCCTGAACATCTATCTAAACAGATGAGGTGTTGTACAGTGCTTAGTATAAATACCCAGAAGATGGATGCCACTTTCCCTAGCTAAAACTTACGGGTGACTTTCAATGGCCTTGGTGTATTCAGATTACTCATGCTCATAATGAGAAACAATAATGCTGTGGTGGAGCTGAAAGTTGCAGGTTTGCAGCACAAGAGAGACTCAGACGAGCCAAACAGGGTTTAGTTGGGTGGGGGGCGGGGGTTGTTGTTTGGTTTTGGAGGCAATATTTCCTTACTGAAATGGAGAACTCGTTCCCGCGTTGAGTCAGAATCGATGCACTCCCAGAAACTGTATGTACAAACATTTTAACATTCTCTCCATTTTAAGCAAGGCATTGATATCGCTGTTTTTGTAACTGGCCGCAATATTTTGGCTATTTTAAGAATGTAGGACAGGGTTAAGGATTAGGACTAGCGTTCTCTTTTCTGGGTATCAGAGCTGCTTAGCAGTAATTAATCAGGACATTAGGTTTTGTACTCTTGGTTCAGGTCATTTGCCTATGAGCAGCTCAAGCCTTTTACAAAGGCAAACTGCATATGTTTCTGGGTACCTTTTTGAGAAAAGATTTAAATTGGCCAGATGAATAATACTTTGCCACAAGTGTTTTGCCCCAGGCAAAAAAAGGTTTTCTTCATATTATCATTGCCTGAAGCGGCAATCCTCAAGCTGGATGTGACTGGTCTTATACTGTCACATGGCAATGATGTAAGAACAGGAGCTCTCTGTGTCAGACAAATCTGGATTTAGGGGAATTATAGCAGATGTTGCAAAATGGCAACAGTTTAGCAAGTTCCTTTCATCCCACAGTTGGGAGGCAGGTCCATAAAGTGTACCAGACAGAAAAGAATGTTATCTTTGATCCTTTACATTCTAGGCTAGGGGGACCTCACCCATTAGGCTACGTTGCGATGAGTGAAATAGTCTAGATGTACAGTAACTGAACATTAGGTATTTGTAGGTTTTTTCCCCAAAGATTTTATCAGTAGCTGTGTTCATTCTAATCTGTTTAGAGGGCACAGCATTCAGTATTAAGACTAATGATATGGAAAAACACTTGAAAATTTGCATGTAGTTAGAATACAAAAAAGACTTGGATTTCCTCCCATCCCCCACCACACAAAAACACACCAGCACATATTGTTCCGTTGCATGCTAGGGAAATAAGAAAGGAAAATTATAATTGCTAAATATCATTAAACCAGAAGCAATAAGTTCTATGCAGGGCTATTTTCTGCAACAATTTACACACCATTTAGGATTTCTTACTGTGAATTTATAAATGTGAGTTCTGGGATGTTACTCTTCATCTGCTCATTCTTCTTTTGTGCAAATAACTAATTTACACCCGATGATAATGAGATGGAGCCTCTTTAAGAAAGGAAAGGATAGCCCCGACTGCAGTAAGTAAAGTACGCATGTTTAAAGCAAGCATTTTTTCCTGCAAAAGTTTGTTTTGTCTGGGTGCAAATCTGACCTGAGTTTGAATAAACTTTGCAGGATTTCTCTAAACTGTCTGCCAGTCCATTTAAAAACAAAAATCAGTTTGATGACAGACACAGAATGCTGCCTTTGACCACCTTAAAAAAACAACAACAAAACCCAGGACAACATGCATGCAGCAGCACATAATAAATGTTACCAATATTCTCATTGGATATAACCATAAAATACTGCAAAACAAGTGCACAGAACTGTCTGTCAAGCTAGCCTTTTATTCAGTTTCCACTTCGCATTATATAATGAAACACAGTTGCCCAATCTTCTTCAGTTATTCAGGTCAAATTCAGATCTTTGGCCCCAATCCAGCAAAGCACTGTACTAGTCCCATTGAAATGTGACTACTCACTTAAAATTAAGCATATGTTTAAGGGCTTTTTGCTGGATCAAGGCCTCGTTTCCCTGAGTGCAATTCAGTTATTTCAAAATGTAGTTGAGAGCTGATTCGGCAAGTTGCTTACACGTGTTCCTAACTTTAAGTATTGGACCTGTCTGAAGTCAGTGGGGCTACTTACAAACTTAGTTATGCATGTGCTTCCATACCTGGCTGTATCAGGGACTAGAGCTATCTGGGATTTTTGTCTATGAAATGTTTTTCAGTGATAAATGCTGGAAATCAAGGACATCTTAATCCAGTATGATAGGACCTTACTGATTGCAGATGTTCGTCGTTGCGAGTCCAAGAAGTTTGGTGGACCTTGTGCCCGTGCATGTTACCAGAAGTCTTAGCGTTAAAATTGTTCTTTACCCTTGTATCTTGCAATAAATACGAGGAAAAGTTAATAAATATTTCAAGTTTCTAAATAACTAACTAACTAAATAAATAAATAAATGCTGATTGGTCAAAACCTAAACTGTTCACGAAACAGTGTTGGGATCGTTGAAAAGTTTTAGTACAAAAAGATTGTCAGGCTAGAAAGTTTGTGTCTTTCCTGTTAAAATTACATTGTTTCAAAATTGTAGTAAATTTCCACGACAAAAGGTCAAAATTAAAACAAAGCTTTTTGAAACTAGCTAACAGAACATTCTGTGTGAACTGAAACACTGTTCTAAATATTTGGTTCATGAAATTTTTTTGGAGATTCCAACTTCTGTCCTGATTCAAAATGAGAAACATTTTCAAAATGTCAAATTCTCATAGGATGGAAAATCCATTTCCTGCCCAGCCCTATCAAACCACAGACTGAGAGAAAGGCAGAGTCATTCTCCAACATGCCATTTCCACACTTGCATACAGTTAGCTTTGGAGCAGTTAACTAAATAACTACCAAATTTGTCTCACAAACAGTCTAACGGTGGTGCCTGTGCGCTGTGGAACTCTGTAAATACATAGGGGCCGAATTGTGCCATTCAGGCATTGTGAGGATTAGGGATTTCCAACGTTCTTCCCTGAACACCCCTGTGTGCAGGGGTAATGCCAACGCTGTGGTCCCTTTCCACCCCCTCTGGGGCACTGTACACCAAAGACATGATGCAAAACTGCATTTCCTGCACTTCCCCAGGAATTGCAATCTGCCGTCCGCTCACACATGCAAGGGTCTGTCACAATCCAGCTCACATGACGTGACATTAGCAAGGTAAGAATGTAACCATCATAACTGCAGATGAAAACTAGAATTCCATCAAGGCTAGGCTGTTTCATTCCCGTTCTGACATAGAGAGGTTGAAGTATTTTTTTTCTCTTGGTGAGCTGTATCATTTAAGTGTATAGAGTGCAGCACTATTCTCTGGAACCAACTATTCTGTTATAGAACCCAAAATATTCCTGGCATTGAAATGATTGCCATGGGAGTTTTGCTTAGCACAATGGGGCCCAACCTAGTTGTGGATTTTAGTGGCTACCACAATATAACTTGCATCTGAAGAAGTGAGGTTCTTACCCACGAAAGCTTATGCTCCCAATACTTCTGTTAGTCTCAAAGGTGCCACAGGACCCTCTGTTGCTTTTTACAGATTCAGACTAACATGGTTACCCCTCTGATACTTGACACAATATAACTGTTCATTATAATGATGATAACAAAAAGCTTCCTTCAGTGTGGTACAATCATAGCCACTTAACGCTGAAGGTAGCATCAGAAAAGTACGTGGTCAGTGAATCAAGAATGAAAATGTTTCTTCAGCCTTTTCTAAACACAGAGTGGAACCAGCTGAACTAAAGTTGGTTTGAAATTGATTTAAGTGGACTAGTGCAAAGCCTTTTGAAGACACTCTTAAATGGGTTTAAAAATGGCTTATATCAATTTAGTTTGGCAGTTGGTAACTGAAGTAAGCTAAATCAGTATAAGCCAGGTTTAAATCAATTTATCACTGTCCACAAATGCTTTGGCGCTTGTTTAACTAAATCACTTTAAAAACGACACCTTTATTTAAACAGTCGCAAGTTAGGGATTTTTAAGCCCTTGAGCCAATTTTTTTCAAAATTACTTATGTCCCATTTTCAAAAGGGGCTTAGGCCCTGAAGAGGCGAGGTCTCATTGAAAGTCAATGAGTCAAACTTTACCCCAGAGTAAAAAAAGACAAAGGACCACCAGATCTTCAGCTGATCTAAATTGGGGCGCTATCCCCAGTTTAAACCAGCTGAGGATCTGGGCCAAACTGTTCCTTAAAACTTTAAAGGAAAAGCCACTGAGCTGGGTTCTAATAGAGGCTGGTGCTAAATGCTGCTCTGGATATAATCTACAAAAATGTGTGGAGTTTTCTGGGGGGTTTTCTCTTCACACGGAAATGTCCTCTCCACAGGTATACTAGATACCAGAAAATATGCATGTCGTCAAACAAACACACTGCCATTCACAGCATCCGTCCATCCTACCCTAATTCCCACACTTACATGGTTGTATATAAACACAGTCTGGAAGATATCACAATCCTACCAGCAGCATCTGTTGTTTTGTTGCTTAATGATTTGTACTTAGCCAAAGTAATAGAATGCAGACAATCCTTTTTACTTTTGGCATGCCCGACATTGGTCTTTTTGAGTCAAAATGTTTATTCTGTGGGGTTCCCGCTTAGCTCTGAAAGCTCATGTGTCTGTATGTGTTTGCGTGTTTTGCTTGACTCGGCACAAATCCTGCTCTGAACTGGAAATATCACAAGTGTAAATAATTTGGAGAGGTAAGTGTCTGAGCGAAACTGGTGCAAAGGCGATTTGTCATATGGGTTTTGATCTCAAAAGATTCAAATATGAGCAAACTTTTCATGGCGGGTTTTGCCATTTGTTTGAACACTCCTGTAGTAATTGGAAATGCAACAATTGTTTAAAAGTGGCATTGTCCATGAAAAGATTTAGTGAGGGATGAAGAAATTTCTTGAACCTAAAGACATAATCTGGTGATCCAATTCTCCCCACTGTGTCCATTCCCGTGAAACTCCATTTACTTTCTCCGTTCCGTCACCAGCTCCCCCGCATCCCACCTAGCCAATCCTCTAGGTTTCCCACATTGTTTCCCCTTTTGTCTGTTCAGTCTAAACAGAAGAACAACAGACAGGGTTCTGAAGGGCAGGGAGCATCAGGAGCTGGAAGAGAATGGCTAAGATGAGGGTCAGAGTCCTGCCCTCACTGCCAACAGTTACTAGGGTTTGTGCTGCCTGGCTGGGCAGTGTTCAAAGACTTTGCTGGGCTTTGTTGCACTGTGTAGGGATTAGGCCTGAGGTCTGAGAATTTGCCTTCTAATTAAAAAGGATAAAAGCTAGAAGTAGCATTAGACTAAAACATAGCAGTGATACTTCACAGGCGTTGTTGGTTTTTTTTTAATAGTCACAAGACAACGCAAAAAGTTGTCAGGTTGTTTTATTTCTTTTGTTTCCTGTTTATTTTTTTTAAAAATGTGGGGTGGGAGGGATGTTTGTGAAACTCTTCCCAGCTGTTCCATATTGCGGGAGGACACTTCATTGCATGTGAAACTTCTGTGATGTACAGTGTCACAATTTTACTAGCTGACCACTGCTTTTATTAATGAGGATTACTCGGGTATCCATTTCCTATTGCATTGTCTAATGATATACCACAAGGTGAGGGATTTCCCCCTCCCCACTCAGGCCCTCCCCCACCCCAACAAAAATTAATCATCCCTTGTCAAAATCTTTCAGGAAACCTGCATTTATTTTTGTTTGACTCAGCCATTTTTTGTTTTTGGCACTTATCGGTTATTAGGTCCATTCTATATAAACAGGTGCAGATGCTCATTAAAAATGACTCATTATGCATGCTATTTTATCCATGCAATATTAAAAATGCTAGAGTGATTTGATCAAATTAGTCCTGTGTTATCATTATCACTAAGTGTGAAACCTCTTCATTTTCAGAAAGAAAATTTAAGGCCAAATCCTGCAACCACTTACTCATATATTCCTATCTCATGCAGTAATCCCACTAAAAGAACAGGAGTACTTGTGGCACCTTATTTATTAGAGCATAAGCTTTCGTGGGCTACAGCCCACTTCTTCGGATAGCCCGTGAAAGCTTATGCTCTAATAAATTTGTTAGTCTCTAAGGTGCCACAAGTACTCCTGTTCTTTTTGCGGATACAGACTAACACGGCTGCTACTCTGAAAGTAATCCCACTGGGGACTACAGAGGTAATTAAAAACTACTGATGACAGTAAGGGTTTGCAGGATTGGGCCCCTTATCTATAAATCCTAAAAAAATAGCTGTGTCAGCCAACGTAACAATGGACAATCTTAAGAAACCCTGCAGCGACACTGCAAATATTAAGAAACCCTTTTCAGTTATAACATTCTGCTCAGCTGACTTGTGTATAAACAGCTGTATGTTTAGAAGAGATGTGCAACTGGCACTTGGTGAATTAAGGGAAGGGGGCTATGTGTTTTCTCCATTGTACTTCAGAGGCTGGTTCAGCCAATTTTATCATAAGAAAGAATTTTGAGGTGGGTGTTTATGTAAGCCATTGGTAAGATTATATAAATTACTTTTTAGAAGATGAGGCGGTAGGAGTTTTGTGGAAGACTTCAGTAGCTTTCAAAGCAACAGAGCTCAGATTGCATACAAGTATAAAGGAATGTCCTTTTGTTCCCACACATCTCATGTTATGTCATGAAGTAGGGGGCCGAATTTCTTATTTTCTCTTCTTCCTATGTTTGGTTGGTTGAATTTGCATGTGGTAAATAACTTAAGAAGAAAGACACACAAGACAAGGTGAAAATTATTTACAGCGTTCTGAGCAGATAGCATTTTCCCTGTATAAGATTACAAGGAAAAAGTACTTTTTAATATAAAGATGTTGTTTCATTCGCTAAATTTTTGTGCAAGCATTTTGTCCTTTGGGTTAATCATCATATTTGTCATGTCCAGTAACATGAGAATGATGGAGAGAACATAGAACTAACTCTTTATTGAGTATGGTGGTGGTTTGTGTGACAAAAACTAAGTACTGTTTTTCTGGTTTATAATGACTTGGCTATAAAGTAATAGTAATGGGATAAGTTGTGCCATTGGGTTTTTTTCAGAGGGATTCTTCATTGAGCTATATCACACTATCCGTTTTTAAACAAAATCAGTGTGTCCAAATCAGCACATCAGTAAAAGTTTAGTGATGGCCTTAATTTTACATATTTCCTCTGAGCCCCAAGGATATGGAGTATTTGCTAAGGTATACATACTATTTGCTGGATATTGAGTTTTGAAAAGAGGATTGATCTTCTTTTATGGCTTTAAAAAAAATCAGTTTTCCCATAGGACATTAGCATTCCCTACCCCATCCTGCAATTGGCTCATTTTGGGCTGGTGCCTTCCCCCACATGGAGCTAAGTGCAACATCAGGGTCTAATTTTGGTGTTACAGACTATTCCATGTTGATCTAGGTGATCACCGCATCTTTTTTCTTAAAGACACAAACATGAAGAAAAAGGTCACACACACCCATTTTGAATTCCAGAAGAGCAAAGATCATTTATGGGAAATTTCCAGAGTATTCCGTCATTTAGATCATTTTGAGTAGAACTTTCCCCCAGCTGGCTCCCCAAACATAACAAAGCTGTGTCTGCTCGTTTCACTGTAACGAAAACAAGAGTGATATTCTCTCGGACGCTGAAAATCAGTCTGACTGGTGTGGGCAGTTAGATATACTCAAATCTTCCCCTATCCCCCAACCCAATCTGGTTACTCTTTAGCGTTTAAAATGTGTCAGCAACTACTACAAAACAAATCCAGTGTAAGGAAGGAGATAATTCACAATATCGTATGTTTCCATTTTCTCCATCAGCGACAGAATAATATATGGTGCATAAAAAGAAATCTTTGTGTTTTTCATAATACACATGAAAGCTTAGTGAGAAGTAGAATGAAAAATGTGTTTGCACTATGTATGGAAAGCACTTAACATGTTACTGGGTCTTCATTGCTTTGTATTTATAGGAGGAGGTTTATGGGAGATGAGTAGTTTTACTCTACTACTCGTTTGTCGTTCAGTTAAGGGAAGATATGATCTGGGAATTTTTAAAATGTTTTACAGTTTAAAAAGTGCCTGATATTTGTGCTGTTAACAAAAGTATTTTAAATGTCCAGTGAGAATTAGAGACAAGGTAGGTGAGGTAATAGATTTTACTGGACTACACCTGTTGGTGAGAGAGAGCTTTCAAACTTACACAGCTCTACTGCAGGTCTTCAGAGCTTTGTGTACACAGGGGCTGGAGGGTGCAGGGGGTGTTGCCGTACCCCCTGGCTTGAAGTAGTAATAACAACCCAAATACATGGTTTCCGCCTTCTGCACCTCCGCAACACAAAATGGTTCCAGCACCAGTCGAAAGCTGGTCTCTCTCACCAATAAAAGCTATTACCTCACCCATGTGTCTCTCTAATATCCTGGAACTCACACGGCTACAACACCACTGCATACAACCAATGAATATTTGTGTCATTTGCTTAGTCTAATGATCTATTGTATTTTCACACCCATCTAATCTTCCCTTGACACATGTGTGGTAGTCCCGTTAAGATTAATAGATGTTTCACATGCACCGAGGGAAGGTTAGACCCAGCCTCCTGCTAGCAATATATGCTTCCTCTGATTCAAGCTCAGAACCCCCACTAATATCATCAAGTGCCACATGTAAAAAAAAAGGTCTGATCCTGTGAGGTGCTGGCCAGCTCCGGTTGAAGGGAATGGAAGCTGGGGTTGTACGGCAGCTATCAGAGGGCATTCGTGATCTCCCAGGATGGGGCCCTCTGTGTAGCCTATTATTCTTAACTTTCCGTCGTGGTATTATACGTGTATATGTTTGCCTGTGAGGGGTGATTTACTGTCTCACTGTGTGCTAGATGTAAATAGCACCGCATCAAATAGGCGGTATGGAAAATGTATCCGAGCCATCTGTCGCTATTTTTACACATGGGTGTCTTGACATTAAGCATGACAACCCACTCATACACAATAACCAGAAGGTTTCCAAACCGGAACTAGGGCTCCCACTGACTTTGGATCAGGCGCCGTCAATTTGGAGAGTGCCTTCGTTGCCAGCCAGGCTCCCAATCCTGCAAACATTTAGGCCTGGTCTACACTGGGGGCGGGGGGGAGAATCAATCCAAGTTACACAACTTCAGCTAGCTGAAGTCAACGTACTTAGATCAACTTACCATGGTGTCTTCACCACGGTGAGTCAACTGCTGCCACTCCCCCATCGACTCCACCTGCACCTCTCGTGGCGGTGGAGTACAGGAGTCGACGGGAGAGCGCTCGGGGTCGATTTATCGTGTCTAGACTAGACGCGATAAATCGATCCCCGCTGGATTGATCGCTGCCCGCCGATCCGGCAGGTAGTGTAGACCTACCCTTAGATCTGTGACTAATTCTGAACCTCAGAGTAGTCCTCAGGCATAAAGCTACTTACAGTGATGTGGCCTGAGAGTCATGAGCTAGACACAATGTCTGATCTTCCAAGGTATTGAGCATTCCCTGAAATTCCCTTTGGTAATTTGATGTGATTGGTTTATTTACATGGATCTACCTGTAGATGTTGTGTTGATGATGCTATTTATTGTATCCATACCTGTATTTTTTAAAGTACATATACATATTACATTGAAACAATAGGCTAAATTCTTCCCTGGTGTAACTCCCTCGAGTTCAATGTCACACAGCACTTCTACATAGCCTTTTCCTGTGAAGAGGGGAGGGAGCATTTAACCTGGTATTTTGTGAGACGCTTTCTTTTCTGTCTTTTCTATATGATATTTTAAAAAAGAGAGGAGGAGAGAAATCTGCCAGTGAACTGTTTGAGAGCGGACACAATGGATATTAATAACTCCTTCATAGTTGATGTTCTTCATTAGGGCTTCATCCTGGCCCCTTTCAAGTCGGTAACAAAACTCCCATTGACTTCAATGGAAGCAGGTCCAAAATGCATATTTAAGGTTATTGAAAAATATAAGCCTAAATGTGCAAAAGTGACTGGTGATTTTGAATGCTTCATCTATGATTTAGATAATGGCATAGAGAGTACACTTATAAAGTTTGCAGACGATACCACCCTGGGAGGGGTTGCCAGTGCTTTGGAGGATAGGATTAAAATTCAAAATGATCTGGACAAACTGGAGAAATGGTCTGAAGTAAATAGGATGAAATTCAATAAGGACAAATGCAAAGTACTCCACTTAGGACAGAAGAATCAGTTGCACATATACAAAATGGGAAATGACTGCCTAGGAAGGAGGACTGCGGAAAGGGATCTGGGGGTCATAGTGGATCACAAGCTAAATATGTCAACAGTGTAACGCTGTTGCAAAAAAAAGCAAACACCATTCTGGAATGTATTAGCAGGAGTGTTGTAAGCAAGACATGAGAAGTAATTCTTCTGCTCTACTCCGTGCTGATTAGGCCTCAGCTGGAGTATTGTGTCCAGTTCTGAGCGCCACATTTCAGGAACAATGTGAACAAATTGGAGAGAGTCCAGAGAAGAGCAACAAAAATGATTAAAGGTCTAGAAAGCATGACCTATGAGGGAAGATTGAAAAAACTGGGTTTGTTTAGTCTGGAGAAGAGAAGACTGAGAGGGGACATAACAGTTTTCAAACACATAAAAGGTTGTAAAAATTGTTTTTCTTAACCTCTGAGGATAGGACAAGAAGCAATGGGCTTAAATTGCAGCAACGGAGGTTTAGGTTGGACATTAGGAAAAACTTCCTCACTGTCAGAGTGGTTAAGCACTGAAACAAATTGACTAGGGAGGTTGTGGAATCTCCATCATTGGGGATTTTTAAGAGCAGGTTGGACAAACACCTGTCAGGGATGGTCTAGATAATACTTAGTCCTGTCATGAGTGCAGATGATTAGACTAGATGACCTCTGAAGGTCCCTTCCAGTTCTATGATTCTATGTACATAATGCATCCTATCGCCCAGTCCTGCAAATATTTACAGACTTGTTTAAATGTAAGCATGTGCGTAATCTCATTCCCTTCAGTGGAATTTCTCATGTGCTTAAAATTCAACATGGGAATAAACAACCAATATATATTGATCACAAAGAATGTTTCCTTCTTGAACCATCTTTTGGCAACATCACTATTAGGAATTTTTTGAAAAGAGTTAATAATTGTATCTGTTTGCTTAAACCTGTAATATGGCCAGGCCAGTGGTTTACAAGATGGCTTTTAAAAAAGGAAATAACCTTTATAAGTTTAGCTATTACAATAGTCATGTAAAATGTGTTTTGATCTCTCTGAGGTCATCACCCTGGTTCTGCGAGCCTCAATCCTTAAAAAGCCCATGCTGTGATTTGCTTTTTATTTTCTTTTTTGGCTTAAGAAACAGACTTGAAAGTAGCAGCTCTGCAAACAGATTTCTTTATCCATACGCCAGTTTGGAGAGTATCCACGGGCTCTTATTCTGAGGCTCCTCGGCCCAGTTTCGAAGACTGCCATCTCTAGGATGGCATATGAGATGTAATTTAGTCTGTGTTAGTTTAGCCGAGGGTCTCTTCTGAACAGAGAATGCCAGTCTTGCCAAATTGCATTTAAACTGGGGATGGCGCTTTTGTGATACGGTCAACTGTCTAGGAGCGATTGAGCTGAGACCACCAAACTACTTTTAAATGAAAGGCTCAATTTGGACGTGAACCAGGTCGCAAGGTAAATAGCCAGTGCTTTATCCTTTCTGCCAAGCTCTTGGTAGAGGGGGCTGCTTTGATGTTGAGACTGATAGTCGGCAGTTTCTGAACTAATGTCCAAGACAGTGATGTATAATACATTTGCTTCCATTTTACATCTGCCGGTCTGAGTGACGGTTAGTTTCAATATTATTTAGTGACAAAAGAGCATTTTAGCAAATCCCACACACACACCCCTGCCACGTCCCCAACACACTCATGTCTTTTAAATAGAAGCCACGCCTTTGAACATTAGTTTGCTTTGGGTCTGATCCTGCTCCCATTGAAGTCAATGACTTCAGTCAGACAGACGCTTGGAACTCACACCCTTAGGGCTGCAGGCATTCCAGACGTTCAGAGGAGAGTGAGTTTCCATTTTCTGTGAAAACTACTGTACTGAATGGCATCACTGATTAATATCTAGGGCACTGGAGTGTACATATAGCCTTCATCTACGGCTTCTGCTTTTGGGCTTCGTTCATTTTGGTTTTGGAGTCCATTTTTAGCATTTATTTTTTCTTAGTTCTGTGTAGATGTCCAAAATGTTGGGTTTATTGGGGCTGTCTCTTTGCTCCCTCATGCACTGTAATGAAGCACTGTTTCAAAAACCACTATGTTAAAGCACACTAAGGATCCTCCAGTGCACACCAGCAGGATCTACATGGACCAATTAATGGGCAACACATTAGCGCACTTTAGAAAACGCACCACGGTAGTCTGCATTGCCTTATGGGTTTGTCTACACTGCATCTGGGTGTGAGCCTCCCAGCCCAGGTCCACAGACTTGTGTGTCTCGTGATAGCGCACTAATAATAGCTGTGTGCGTGTTGTGGCTTGCGCTCTGAAGTCTGGAGAGTTGGGTGGAGCTCCTGCCAGAGCCACGAAATCAAAGCAACAACTACGCAGATAGTTTTAGCGCGCTAGCAAACACAAGTCTGTGGACATGGGCGGGGAGGCTTGCTCCCCGATGCAGTGTAGACATGCCCTTAGAAGTCAGGGAGGACTGGCATTGCCTGTAAAAACAGCACTGGAAGAGGGGTGAAGTCAACCAAAACTGAGCGTCCATTTCTGGTGTGTGTTTGGACAAACACTGATTTCATTTATTTTTTTTTTAAATCGGGGGTGTTTTGTTGGTTAGAAGCCCAATCTACACCCTTTATTATGGTGCTCCTGAAGCTATCCTAGCGGGAGCAAGGGAGGTCTGCTATACCGGCATCACAGAACTGCAGAACACTGTGGAGAATGGACAGAAAGCTAGCCGGGAATGAAGGAGGGCCTGGGGAGAGGACGTAAGGCCAGTAGCGGTAGAAACAGACATGAAAATGGGGGCTGAGGAAACAACAGGACAGCAGTGACTGAGTGAAGTGCTGTTATCCTGAAGGAGCACTGTACATGTACAGAAAGGACATCAGATAGCAATGGGCAGCAATACTATGGCGGAGGGGACAGCACGCATATGTAGAACATAGTGATATCATGGACCACTGCTATAGAGCGGCTCTTTCCTAATCCAGTCACAGTGTTGGTAGCAGCCAGACTGCTGTGGTATATTAGCATCTATCACAGGGGTTGGCAACTGGCGGCATGCGTACCAAAGGCAACACACAAGCCGGTTTTTAGTAGCACTCTGCTGCCAGCTGGAGACCCGGCCTCCGGCCCTGCTCAGCCCACTGCCTGCTTGGATGAACAGAACCCTTGGCCTTCAGTGGACTGAGAGGGCCACGGCTGGGACACCGGCTGGCAGGAGCCAGCGGACAGAACCCCAGACCAGCAGCGGGCTGAGTGGCTCAGCCCACTGCCGGTCTGGGGTTCCGTCCGCCAGCCCCACTCAGCCCGCTGACGGTCTGGGGTTCCGGCCGCCGTCCCCCTGCCAGCTGGGGTCCTGGCCACTGGCCCCACTCAACCCACTGCTGGTCTGGGGTTCTGGCCACCGGCCCTGCTCACCTCGCTGCACTATTATTTACTTTACATACAATAATAGTTTAGTTATATAATATAGACTTATAGAGAAAGACCTTCTAAAAACATTAAAATGTATGACTGGCACGCGAAACCTTAAATTATAGTGAATAAATGAAGCCTCAGCACACCACTTCTGAAAGGTTGCTGACCCCTGATCTATCAGCTTTGATGCTGGTTCTTAGCTCTAGAGTCACAGGAAGTCACTGTACCTCTACTCAGAGCAGGATCAGGGCCTTCGTTTCTTGAATCTCTGCCATATTCCTTATAAACACATTTCAATACAGGGAAAGGTGGGGAAGGGTGGATAGTTACAGTAAGTAACAGGTTTATGACAGGATGCAATGGAAGTCAGGAAATTATAAATGAAGGCAGATACATAATAATTGAAGATATCCCATCTCCTAGAACTGGAAGGGACCCTGAAAGGTCATTGAGTCCAGCCCCCTGCCTTCAGTAGGAGGACCAAGTACTGATTTTGCCCTAGATCCCCAAGTGGCCCCCTCAAGGATTGAACTCACAATGTTGGGTTTAGCAGGCCAATGCTCAAACCACTGAGCTATCCCTCCCCCCCCAAGCTAAATCCTGCCTAGATGCCTGTAGCCAACTCATGACGTTGCACCATCTTCTGAGGCAGGAAGTACTGCACTATCTAGGCACAATGGCATGAGTTTGCAAGGACATATTCACCTCACCCTTTAATTTCTTGGCTATTGTCATCACCACAATATCCGTTTAAAAGATGGCTGTCTCCATTTTGCTTGGCACAGCAGTCTGAAAGCACACATGAAGAGAAACACTTGTCACGACGGCTAAACCGTGAAATGCATGCGAGACTAAAAGCTTTAATTAAAATGCTCATTTCTGAGCTTCCAGCTCAGGGTGCCTTTTCTGCAAAAGGCTCTCCTCTCTGATCCCAACGCCGTGGGAGCCTATTGCAAGAGATTGCGAACGAGTGTCCTACCTACGTACATCCTGGTTAAATGTCAAAGTAAAACAGTACAGTGCAAGAACTGCATTTCTTATTGTTTCTAAGCTGTGTGACAGTAGCACCGAGGTGACCTGGCCAAGGGCAAGTCCAACCCTGCTTTGCTAGGAGCTGTGCAAATGGATAGTAAGAAACAGTCCCTGCTGTGAAGAATAGACAAGACAGAGAAAGGGTAGGAGGAAGGAAGTAGTATTAACCCCATTTTACAGATGGAAAATTGAGGGGCAAAGTGATATGGGCCTGATTCAAAGCCAATTGGAGTCAATGGCAGTTTTTCTATTAACTTTGAATCAGGGCCTCAGTTGCACAGGAAATCTATGAGAGATCAGGGAATTAAAGCCAGAGGAAGGATGATCCAGGATTTGGGGCAGGAGCCTAGGATTTGGGAGGCCTAGCTTCAAGTTTCTGTCCCAGCACAGACTTCCTGTGTCTTTGGCCAAATTACTTAATGTCTCCGTGACAAAGTTCCCCATCTATAAAATGGGGATAAGAGAAGCTCTCTAGCTCCCAGGACAGGGGCTGTCTCCGGAGCCACATGCGGCTCTTCAGAAGTTACTATGCGGCTCCTTGTACAGGCACCGACTCCGGGGCTGGAGCTACAGGCGCCAACTTTCCAATGTGCCGGGGGGTGCTCACTGCTCAACCCCTGGCTCTGCCACAGGCCCTGCCCCCACTCCACCCCTTCCCGCCCCCTCCCCTGAGCCTGCAGTGCCCTCGCTCCTCCCTCTCCCCCCCTAGAGCCTCCCGCACGCCACAAAACAGCTGATCGGGAGGTGTGAGGAGGGAGGGGGAGGTGTTAATCGGCAAGGCTGCCAGTGGATGGAAGGCACTAGGAGCCGGGAGGGAGGGGAGAGCTGAGGGGGGACTGCAGACGTATTACTGTGGCTCTTTGGCAATGTACATTGGTAAATTCTGGCTCCTTCTCAGGCTCAGGTTGGCTAGGGTTACCATATCTATTAAATTAAAAAAGAGGACTCTCCACGGGCCCTGGCCCCGCCCATTTCCCCACCCCCAGCCCCGCCCCCAACTCCGCCCCTTCCCCCACCCTAACTCCGCCCCCTCCTCCCTCCCACTCCCAGCCACGCGGAAAGGGCTGCCCCAGGCTACCAGCTTCACGGTTTGCCAGGCAGCCCCCAGACCCTGCGCCCCCGGCCGGCGCTTCCCCAGCACAGCTGGAGCCCGGGAGGGGAAGCGCCCAGCCGGGGGCGCAGGGTCTGGAGGCTGCCCGGCAAACCCGTGAAGCCGGTAGCGCTTGGGCTTTGGGCAGCCCCTATGCCTCCGGACCCTGCGTCCCCGGACGGGCACTTTCCCTCCTGGGCTCCAGCTGCTCTGCTCCTCCCCTGACTCTTGGGCTCTGTTTAAGAGCCAAGCTGCCCGAGCCAGCGCTA